>NW_006799946.1:3317472-3353357 GCF_000485575.1 Poecilia formosa
AAAACCCCAGTCAAAGTGTAGACCTAAAGCCAACTGGGAATCTTTGGGAAAACTTTAGAACTGATGTAACTGTACGCACTTTATCAGATTTGGTGAAACCTGAGTCATGTTGCAAAGAAGAATATGTACAAATCTCAACCCATAGATGTGCAAAGCTGGTTGATATATACCTAAGAAGACCTGCAGCTGAAAATGCAGCAAACGGTGGTTAATTAATACTAACTCAAGGGGGCCCTGATTAAAATGTGCACATCAAAGTTCAGATTTATTTCCTCTCATTCCTCTCCACTTTACAGTTATGTTATCGTTGATGTTGCTCAGTCACATGAAATCCCAATGCAGAAGTGTGTGGTTGTAACATGACAAAATGAAAAAGAAAAAAAAAACTTACTGAAGTAAGCAGAAGTACTTAATAACAGTGATGCATGGTAATCTAAAGGGATTTGAAAGTAAAAGATAAATTTGAATAATTTTTATTCAAATAAAATTTATTTTTGGGACATCACAAAGAGAGAAGTGTGTGCAGCGTGAGAAGGCTATTGTACGTTTTATTTTTTTACCCCCCAAATTGCAGGATGGGTTTTTCTACTTAATTTAATTTGCAAATAAGTAGAAGATGAAAGCAAATCATTCCGAATCTACTCTGTACTCTTAACTGGAGGATGTTTATACTTTTCAACTTTTGTAAATGTAAAAATCCTTCCATATAAGAGATTGACTTGTGCTGATTCGTGTCGAAACATTTGGTTAGAGTTGCTGTAAGCAAAAGAGTGTTACATGTTTATACTAATAATAGAGTTTTAACAATAACCAACAATAACAACCAAAAAAAAAAAAAATTGATTACAATATTGTTGACGCAAGAGGGAAAAAGTCGTTCATCTTTACTGCTGAGAAAGATTTGTGATCAGATATAAAGGACCAGTTAAAACTCAGGATTCGTGAGGAAGTGGGATTTTTCAATTGAACAAACACACTAAGTCAGCCTGAGCTTCATTAACACTTTAGCAGTACCACAGACGTATGTGCTGCATTGACGCAGTAATTCAAGCAAAATGACTCCACGTATTGAATGCATGTACATACTTTTCAGTTGGCCCACGTGATTGTAATTGATCCTATGCATTTACTGTGAACATGTTGTAATTTTCTGAGAAATTGCACTTTTTTAATATAACTCCTAAAACAACTTTTTGATAGTGTTATTAGTTACCGAGTTGTTGCAAAGCAAACTCTTTATGTTTATATCTTTCATACAGTGCTGGTGGCCCACAGAGTGCACCCACTTTTTCTGCTGTCACAGTGCAAGTAATCACATTTGTGGGATTTACCACACTGCACGCTACATAACTGAATAAAAGCACAAAAAGTCTGCAGGTGAGCTTTTCATTTATGCAAGACAAGCTCCCTTGTTTTGTTGATCTCCGGCGGGAACGTCAGGTGTTCTGAAGAACGTCTTGCTGCGGCTGTTTGAAGTGAGGTTTCACCAAAGCCTTGTCAACTCCTCGTGCTCTGAAGACAATTTATTTTAGAGCATTTGCTGGAAATAAAGCGGCAGGGACCAACTATCACCGAAATTAGGTCAAAGTGTCCCTGTAGATTCGTTCAGCTCCGCAAATTAGCAAACAGGAAAGAAACTGCGTAAAATGCATTCGAGCCATCCTGCGCTGCTTTTGTTTGATTACTCTTTCCTGTCGCCACACGCGTCACATTGTTTGTGTGATTTCCATCAAGGCAGATGTGTTTGCATTTTACCTCGTGGCGTTATCATGCAACACACTGCTGTCAGGCGCTTTGCCAACAGAACACACAATACCCTTGCAGAAGTGTTGAGAAATTGGTGTGCTTTGTCGTGTGCTGGAGCAGCTGATGGGAAAAACCGCAAGAAACAGCTTGCTGTCAGTGTTTAGTTACCACAGGTTTCCCTGACTGTGGTTCGACGTTTGGCCTTGTCATCAAACCAAAGTCACATTGGTTTCATTTTGCATGCAATGTCAAAGGGATGCAACTCTGACGTTTACATATCGAAGTGTGTTTACGGGTCTTGAAGAGCCGTAATGCAGATGTGTGAAAAAGCTTTTGGCCATACAAGGAGGTGTATGAAGGAGATAAAAGATAAAAAAATATTCCCAGCTGAATATGAAGTAGCCATTTTAAGATGCAAAGATGTGTAAAATTAGAAAACATGAGCTTGTGCAGATAGAAAATGAGCTTGTGCAGATAGAAAATGTCAGAAATGTCAGATCTAGCAGCTTCTAGATGGAAAAATGAAAAGAAAGAAAAATCCTCAGCAAATGTCTTCTCGTGGTCGTTATGAAATCTTCACCCGATGTTGAACCAATGTTCGTTTGATGGATGTGGCATAGATGTTTTACTAGGATTGTTTTTCTATCCAACAAAGGGTTCAACAAACTTTGTTTTAAGATTGAGCAAATACCTCCCAAACGTTTCCTCGTTTTTCTCGTATCGCACAGCAATTTCCCATTTATCCAGAGTCTTCTACTTGGAAAAAATATTCTGCTGCTAAAAACTTTCCGTCTTCAGTGTTGTGATGTAGTAAGTTTGAAAAAATCTTCCCTTCAGTTTTGTTGTGTCTTGTGAAGGTTCTCTGAAGTTTTACATTGCACAAGTTATAAATAATGTATAGGGAATCTTTATAGAACACTTTTTGCTAATTACCAGATGTTTGCGCTTCAAGTTTTGAACACATTTTTTGGGAACCTTTAGGGGAACATTTTGATACAAAGTCTGTGATCTGTGAAGACTTTGAGACATATTCCCTTAATATTTCCCACACTTTGGATTTGTCAATGCTAAGACAGGATTTCAAAAAACTTTAGAACAGAATGTTCCCTTAAAGTTTCTTTAAAAGTGAGACAATCTGTAACCTTCAGAAAACATTTAGGTAACATTCCCTGAAGCTTACTCTGCTGTGGTGCTTTTAGGGAATGTTCAGTAACGTTTGCACAGTTCAGTTGAAAATAACCCTCAGGAAAACTTTAGGGAATGATCTCTGACTGTTTTCTAGAAGTTAGAAATTCTGTATCCTTCAGAAATATTCAGGTTCTTACAGTGTGCAACATTTTAGGTAGTCTTCCCAGAAAGTGTCAGTGTTTAAACCAACCATTGGCGACCCCTTTTGGAAACCTTTCCCTGATGCTATTTGCACTTAGTAAAGTTCATACGATTTGGAGATTGAGGATCAAGGTGTAATGAAGTTACTCTGGAGACATGTCATGACTAAAACACTTTTGCATAGACACATTTTTCCTTGAATTTGTCACAGCTCACTGAGTTTAGTTAAACCCTTGGCGCACTGATCCTTTTCATCAGAACCCGTCACTTTCTCGTCTGTCGACCGTCATTGCCCCAGTTAGTCTCAGAGCTTAGCACCCGGGCTGCTAACAGAAAGGTCACAAGCCTCATTGTACTCCATGCTGTGTGCGATTAGCAGCACACGGCAAAGGCCATGATAGACTGATCTGGGCAGTCGCCAGTGTCACTCCTGGGCAGAACAAGATTCACATGGTTGACCCTTTGATCAGAAGCAGAGAACATCCAGCCAGGCGGTGATTTTGCTGATGGCTCGTGGCCTAATCTTCAGATTAGCCGTCATGCTGCTCCACCGCGAACACAGCTAATTAAAAGAGGAAGTTTTGTTTCGCAGCATTTGCAGCGTCACATTTCCAGGAGAGCATTATTTAGTTATCGACTGGTTTTGAATAATAACAGCACTTTTGGATAATTGGCTGTACTCAGGATGATGATGCATCTCGGCAAGGAATTGGCAGTTCGTGCTGTCACTAAGGAAAGAATGTTTATGCATAATATTTTTTTTTCATTTTTTTTCATGTATCTTGTGACTTTACCACACAAGATACTGTACATGATTACAGCGAGGTATATTTTCAGCATCTTCCAGCTTGCTTTTATGGCAGTCAACACTGTGAACAAGTATTCAGTCATTTAAAAAAAAAAAAGTTCTTCTTTTGTTTCATTGAGTCAGGCTTTTCTGTGACCTTTTAAAATCTTGATCAGTTTTTTTTTTTGCAGTGCTTGAAAGTTGTTCTGAGCTTTATCCTGCTTTTTCATCCATTTTCAGTCCAGCATCTGACCATTTTCAGATGAATGTTTAAATGTATTGTTTGTGAAGCACTCTGATAGTAAAATATGAATTATTTTGTGCATAAAACTGGGGTTGTGTCCAGACATGACAGAATATTAAACACAGAACATTTTTTGGTGTGTCCATTCGGATGTTGCTGTAGTCAGAAAGAGAAACTTTAGGCATATTTCTTTATTTCAATTTATTAAAAATACCAAAGACAGCACAGTTAGACACACAAAAAATTACACATTAATCCTGATGAATGTGCACCTTTCTTACTGCTACTTTATATAAATTAATAATATTTAAAACTTGTAAATCTCTAGACACTGTGACACTTCCTTTTTATCACCCACTTCTCTATTGTCCTTTTTTTTTAAGTATGTATGACACAACATGTTTTCATGGTCAGGTACAAGGACTGGACTGAAAGTGAATGAAACACTTGGAAAAACCTTGAAAAGATCACAGGAAAATCTCTGCTGCTTAGGAACAACATGCAAAGAAATGAAAGGTGGTTTAAAGTGTCGATTCTGTACTGTGTCATGTATTCATACTCATTGCCAGCGTTGATTAAAGTGTACTTTTTTTAACTGAGAAAGTTGACAAAAAACAAGACAAGGCAACATTTAAAAATAAGTGTCAGCTCTTTAAGATTCGTTTTTATAGGTTTTATATGTACAATTTTAACTTTAACTGTATGCACTCTTAAATGCACTGCAATATTTAAAATTCCACATTTTAATTAAATAATGACTCTTGAAAAATAAGCATGTTTAGGGGTTATAAGCGAATACATCTCAGCATTTCTCCTCAGGTGGCAAACTCTTTGCTCAGCAATAAATTATAATTTATTTCCTAAATGCTCTCTAGTTCCACCTCAATAAAACTAATTAACGGTGCTACGTGAATTCACAGTTTAAGTATACATATTCATCTGTTCTATCCCTGCACAGACGGACTGACTGGAGGATAATGAAAGTGCGTGTCTGAGGCAGGAATAAGAAGATACACACTTTGCAGACACTTGCATTTTTTGGATCCAACAAACTGAGTGCTGCATTGGACCCGGGTCGGTGTGTTAAACATGGGGGACCAGAAATCAATTCAGCCCTTCCTGCTCCTGCTGCTGATGCTGATGCTCCTCAACAGGCTGTCTCAGCTGTGGGCATTTCCCTTCAGCCCATCCCTGGACCTGGACGTCACTCCCAGGACGACTATTTTTCATAAAGGTGGGAGTCAGATGTTGTTTTGTGTCTTAGTTTCTAGAGAGGCTTACAGGGTTGAATTCAGTTTATAGAGTGTCCATCAAAAATACTCACATTTTGTCACATACAACCCCCAAAATGTAATGTTTTTTTCTTTGTATTTTATGCGATAGACAAACAGACAAAGCAGTGTATAAGTCTGAAACTTCTTGTTTTTTTTTGTTTTTTTTTACAAACAAGCATGATGCTTGATGCACCAGCCCTCCTTCATTTGGAAACTCTAAGCAATCAGTTGCCCTCAGAAGTCACCTAATAAGTGAAAAGAAAGCTGTGAAAAATGCTCAGTGAGGTTGGGTTATAAAACAATATCCGAGCATCTCGGCAGAGCTCTGTTCAATCCATCATCTGAAAATAGAAAGAGTATAGCACCACTGCAAATCTTCCAAGACTTGGCTCTCTGACTGAACTGACAGGCTGGACAAGGAGTGAATTAATCAGAGTATAGCCACCAAGATTTCCAGATTGTGGCAGAAATCTGCAGCTCAGGTAAGACAAGTCTGCCCTCCACAAATCTGGCCTTTAAGAGAGGAGAGAACACAATTATGTGAAAAAAAAAGTGCTATGGTCTGATGAGAAAAATTCAAACCTTTTGGCAGCATCATGCAGAAACATGGAAGCTGGTCAAAGTTTACGGGAATACAGATGGACCTAAACAAAGTGAAAATCCTGGAAGGAAAACCTGTTGGAGGCAGCAAAAGACTTGAGACTAGGACATAGGTTTTAACATCCAGGAGCACTCAGCGTGGTGTCCAGTTAAAGTCCTGACTTGAATCCAGCTGAAAAACTGCGGGAAGACTTGAAAATCAGTGCAAACATATGCTCTCTATCTCTATCAAATTTGACTAGCTTGAGCCATATTGCAAAAAAAAAAAAAAAGAACGGCAGCAATCTCCGCCCCAGATGAGCAAAGCTGATAGATACATATCCAAAAGACGTAATTGGTGCTTCTATAGTGAATTGTCTCATGGGATTCTGAATACAGATCCATACAAAACAATGTATAATCTTCTTTCCATTTGACAATTATGCCCTGCTTTGTGCTGGCCTGTCACTTTCAATCTCAATCAATTACTCTGGAGTATATGAGACCAACTTGTGTGCAAAAGCTTGGAAAAACTGAAAAACAAATTATGTTGTAATTAGTTTAGAGTTTAGAGTGCCATACATAAAACAACAATATTATGTATGGCATTTGGATCTAAATAACTGTCCTAGGAATGGTTCCCATAAAGAGACTCAAATTATTCAGCAAAGTACATTTTTCCTCACAGATTTAAAAGCCTTCACTTGCAGTTTGGACATTCTTTCTTTCCGGCTTAACTTTGTCCCGAGAAATACAACACCTGGCTAGTGACTAGTTTTTTATGAACCCTGCTTGCTGATATAAATACACCACAATGCATTTGTGTTGTATCACAACACAAATGCACAGAGCAACTAAATAACAACCTGACTGTCCTTATTTGTTGCTGCTGCTCCTGCTGCTGCCTCCTCCCCTCCGTGTTAAAGTGGCACAGTTTTTAAAGTTGGCCCTGAAGACGGTTCCTTCATGCTCGGAGTTATTAATCGCCTCTCTCAAGCCCTGTCCTAGATCACACGGCTCAGCAAACACTTCTAATGAAACAATAGACAGGAGGCCTCCATAAAAGAGGGCCTGAGCTCCACGGACCTGATTAGAGTCTGTGCAGAAAATGCTGCTGAATAAGGGGATCTTGGTTGATGAGTTGGTATTTATGAAGACCATCAGTACCTCTAAATCCAAACCCCTCTTACTGCCCACGCCCTCGTCCTCTGCTTTTGTGTTTCCTGCTTCCTATCGCTGTGCAAGAGGCCAATATTGCTGCTGCTGAAAGGTGGGAGCTTCAGCGCACTTAAACTGAAATACCACTCCACCTTTCCTCATTCTCATCTTCACGTCTCTGAAGTGTTATTAGAAGTGCTGCTGAGTTTATTTTTTATTTTTTGTCACACTTTGGTGTTTCATACCATCAAACAAGTTTTGAAAATCGCACAAAGATGAAGTGAGTAAAGACAAAATGTTGTTTTCAAATTGTGATTTTATTTATCAAGGGGAAAGATTTGTCGCACACCTAATAACTGGTTCTACCATTATTTTTTGTCACAACTGCCATTACTACAGTAACTTGCAATAAGTATTTTAGAAGTCTTATAGAAGAATTTTGGCCCTCTTTATTCCCACAATTTTTCTTTTCGAGGTTGCGTGACCTATCCCAGAGCTTTTCCATATGAAATGCTGTGGTAATTTTATACCAGATGTAATAGGAACCTTCTAAAACGTTCCACTTTTGCCTCATCAGTCTACAGAATCATGAACACTCACATTAACCGAGGAGAGTGGTGCCTGCACTGCATTTGATGTTCTTTTGTGACCTCCTGCATGAAATTTTGCTGAGCTTTTAGAGCAATTTCGGTAGGCTACACACTCCTAGGAAAGATCATTGTTCCACGTTTTCTCTTTTTTGTGTAAAATGGCTCTTATAGGAAGCTTCATTCGAAGCATTTGTAGCATGATGTTTGTTTTTTAAGATTATTATTTTGTTTTAACCCTACTTATCTGGCAGTAATCAGATCTCGATGTGGCTTGAAATTCATAATTTAACAAGGTGTGAATACGTTTGTAAGACAGCGCATAATCACATGCTGATGATTTTGTGCCAGAACAAAAATACAGTGGAGATGCGATTCCGTTTCCACAACAAACGTTTTCAGCTGCTGAAGCTTTTAGCAGTTAATTAACATGCATCTGATCATTCTGACTGATAATTTAAATACAATGCGAATAGCAACCCAAAACATGTGAAGTCACAAGGCTTGTCATAGGAAGTGGCTCAACATTTACAGTTATTGTTGCGAAATTGTTTTGCACAACTCTGCGTTGCAATGAAGCCCTATGGAATCATTGAATTTTGAAACAAATTAAAAATACATGTGGACTTGGAGAACTTAATCAGATTAGACTCTTTGAGTCTCTCTGAGAACATTTGTTCCTTCATCAAAGACAAAAAAATATTGCTTCATTATTTCCCCTCCAAACTATCATGTCTTCACTTTCACATTTCTGCTCCTGCTTTGGATTATGTATCTAGTCGCTCTATTTTCTGCGGGCTCTTTTCTGTTCTGCAGCTCAAGCCTGTCAGTCATTACAAATCTTATTTTTCTCTTGGCACTTGTAAAAAAAAAAAAAAAAAATTGCCCTTGACCCACTTTTTCATCGTTTAGGGAAGGCGCGCAGTACTGCAGGCTGGGCATATGTGTCAGCATGTGTGTCGTGTCATCATTGTCGGCGTATGCCATCTGAGGGTCTGTGTTGTTTCTCTGATGCTCCCGGGATAAAAAAAAAACATTTAGTAAAATCCGAACTGTGTGCGTCTACTGTCACTCCTCCTCCTGAGAAATATGACATTATGGGTGATGAGAGACAACTTTTCTATATGTGACATGTGGGCGTCAATATGGATGGGAGGATCTGTGGAAGGACATTTGCTGTGATTCTGAGGGGGCACTCGTTAATTTACGGTGGGCTTTACTGGTGGCGAATTTGCATTAGCAAGTGAGAAAACAGATTACAATAACATTTCTGTGCATTAAAAGTTAAATTAAATATGTTTTTAAATGGATACTCCAAACTCAAATGAGCATAATCACTGATGACTCTGCAGTTTTAGGCAGACTTCATTGTGTTGGTTTCCTACAGGCGTTTCCTCTTTGTCTGGTTCTCTCTCATTGGGTCCCAAACCACTTTTGACCTAAAGGCAAATATTCAGTAATTTAAAAAGAAACTAAATAAAAATGGCTGCCCAAGCGATAAAAAGTCCCTCTGGATAATAAAGTGATTTATTTGCAATTCAACAACAAACATTAACTGTCTACATCAACAAATAAGTCTTTGCTAGCTGAGGGAAAATGTTAGTACACCCTAAGGGTTTTGTATGCTTTCATGTCGCTCGGCAGTATTTCAAAAGGATGAGAAATGGACTTTGACTTGGCCCAAAACTCTAGTACTCCTAGCTTACCTGTTTGCATAGGAACTGGAGGGGTGATGCATAAAATGTTGACGCTTTCCTTCTCTATTGATGTTCTGTTGCATGCTGAAGAGGCCCTACTTCCCATCTGGTTTACTCATATTATCATTGTGGTGGTAGATAGTGTGTTCGTAGCTCCAGTATGATTATTGTGGCAGCAGATCGCTGATGATGAACACTTTTAATATTCACAGAAGTGCAGTGTTAGCTGCACCCACTGCTGCCAAAATACTAGTGATGTTTTACTCCCATCACCATTTTTGTCAAGGTTGCTCTACCTATTTTTTTTCCCCCATTTAGCTTTTATGTCTGTGTTAAGCTTTTATGCTTTTGGTCTTTCACCTCCGCTCAGAGATCTATCGTGTTTTTGATTTCCTGCTTGCACTGATCTGTGATTTCAGCCGGAACTTATTGATGATTCAGTGATGGCGTGTAGGAAGACCTGAAACAACACCAAAACTATCTGCGCCTTGTACAAATGGGTTATGTTTGACTTTTTGGTATTTGAGATGAAAGACTTGTCTGTCTTTCATCTCATTCTGCAGTCTCCCAGGCTGAAGAAGTCCTGGAAAAGACTTGGCTCTCACACAAGCTCTAAAAATAAAGATTTTGTGTTTCTTTCATTTTTAACTGGATGGTAAACTCTGACATGACACAGAATAATATCTACCTGACAGCGGTTTTCATTTCGTGTTTGTTACAAACAATATTCCCTAGACTAGAATAATTTAACTTTATCAGAACAGCCAGTCTGGAGAGATAAAGAACAAATAGATCCATCTGTCCATATGTAAGTTTTAATGACGTTCTTTTTTTTTAACAAATAGAAAACTGAATAGCAGCATATACATGTATCCCTACCAGATTTGATTTGTTTTAGACCTAATGTCTGTTTTTCTTTGCCAAATATGGATACACTCCATCAAGCTCAAGTTAGGTAGGGAGCATCTGCCAACTGCAAATTTCAAGTATTTCCACAGATTTTCTATAGGATTTAGATCTGAACTTTAACTAGATTCTTGTCCTCCTCATTTTGAAGTATTTTACAGATTTTAACAGATTATCTTTGCATTTAGTTCCATCAACTCTGAAGAAACGCTTCAGATAGAAGGTATCACAGCAGGGATGAAGGGCTTGGGGTGATATATATATATATAGTTTTCCGTGTAAGCCGAAAAGTTTGGTTTTAGTCTGACACTGTACACCAAACTTAAGCTTCTCACCTTTCTTCTTGCCCCTCCTAAATAAAGCAATGAATTGTGAAGGACATAGCTTACACCTGAGTGGTCGATCTCTGCAGCTCCTCCAGTGTTACCATGGACATCTTGGCTGCTTTTCAGAATATTTATCTCCGGATTTATGCTTTTCAAGGTACATACACAGAGCTGAACAAAAAACAAACACAATATACTTGCAATCAAAGTTGAACTTACTCCATGTTATGTGTAAACCCAAAGGATACATTTCAATTTTAAACTTGGAGCAAATTCAAAAATAATCTTCTCTGTCACCCTAAAGGACTCGTGCTTTTCTTACAGAGCTGTGTATATTCGTTTACATAACACAACCCAAAGTTATGTCCACCAACTCTTGAGCTCGGTTAAGAAATAACAAGATCCTTATGTAACGTGGATAAATTTGACAACAACTGACAGTTCTGACAGTGTCCAATGAAATCAAATTAGTTATTCCCTTAAAGCATTTCATCCTCGAACGTCTGAGCACGTGTGCGATTGCGTGTGCATCGCGTGCTCGCCGCTGTGCCTCCTGTGAGCGGTGAGTCACACAGGAAGTCGCGCAGTCTCAATGACTGCGGCACATGTGCAAACATACAGTGGATTTACCATCATCCAGGACCCCACATGGAGGATTTCAAATGTGTCTGAGCCTGAGTCTTCACATTCTGGCTTCACCACCTGTCACAGCTCAGAGTCTAAAACACCATTACGCACTCCTCAGATCTTCTGAGTCATTGACAGAAGAAGTGTCTTGTTTAAGAGAGGGTTGAAAGACGCAGGAAGCACGTGCATGTGCGAGAGAAAAGGACCGTGACAGATGTCTATGCAGGGCAGCTGTTTTGACCCGTTGGCTCACGATCTTCAGATTCACAAACGCCAGTCACAAGCGCATACACACATGCCATGAGAGGACAACAGTAACAGAAAGCAACCTGAAAACTAGATGGCTCCAGGCACACCTCAGTGGTCTGTTGACTTTTCGCATTGATTTTGTGGTAAAGCCCAAAGTACAATGTGTGTCTGTCGTATTTATTAAACCTTAGCTTCGGGGACCAGAGGACCAACATCTCCGAGGGCCTGTTATTTAATTAGAAATATCTATTGTTTTCCCATAGTGAGGAAATTCAGGACACTGCATTGGGGCAGAGTCACGCCATCCATGTGCAGGTTCTTTCTGGATACTCCTGTGTTTTCCCACAGTAAAAACAAACAAGATTGTTATTTGTGTTGATAACTAATACCATGTTAAGTACATGGAACATGGTTTGCTTAGGGGTACAAAATGAAATGGTAACCCCGTACAACGGCAAGAAATGATTGTATGAATTTGCAAACATGACCTCGAGTTCTTCTCAAGTGCATGTCTGCTTTTTTTATGCGACACAAAAATTTGAATACTTGGTGTGAATCACTGTGGCACTTGTTAGTGTTTGTAATGCAACAAAATTAAAAAAAATAACATCTAACCTTATGCAGGGCCAAGGCTGCTGCATAATAAATATAAATGAGCGAAAATGTGAACATGTCAAAAGCAGAATCTTAAATGTAACACTGTGGTGCAAATGACCCCAAAATAAACTGGTACGATTAAATTTCATTAAATTAGAATATCATCAAAAATGTAATTTATTTCAGAAATTCAAATGAACAAGTAAACATTATATTGTATATATATGATGACGTATAGTATACACGCAGACTGATTTTAATCATTTGCCTGAGTTAATCTTGATGAATGTAGCTTGCATTTAATCAATGTAAGCTACATAGGAACCCAAAATGAATTTTTCTAATTAATTTGAATATTAAATAAGAGCAATAAAAAAGGATTAATACAGAAAATGTTGCAGCCTACACAATCAATCATGGGAAGATTGTTATTTCGAAGAAAAAGATACACTTTATTTCTAACAAAGTCACGTATATGATTGTTATTTTCACAATACGTTCTGTGGCTCCACGTTTTGAAAGTTTGTTTTCTCGTCACCGAGGTGAAACTTAAAAAGTCAAGTCGGGCAGAAAGGTCTCTTTTTAATGTTCAAGTCTCGCAGAGAGGCAGTTTTAAAAGAAACTCTAATTACAGCCTATTAATTCGACAGAGACTGAGGCGCTGAAAAACGTATATTAGTTTTTCCTTTTTTCTTCTTTTCTTTTTTTTTTCCACTGCACATCTGGTTGTCCTGTCATTGAAGCTTAGGAAGCATAAGACAACATGTAGTTGTGCCAAGATCCAAGACCAAGGACGCCATGCCTCTGCTGCCTCGAGGCCAGCCACGCTCTGTGTCAGCGGAGCCCTTCTCCTCGGTGCCGAGCTTGTTATTTCATACTGCCACTATTTTCACAAGACAGAAACCAAGGCTTTTCGCTCACTCACGGATGACGCACAATCCACGTGCTCTTCCCATTGCCTTGGGTTGCAGAACTCTTTTGAACGAGTTGCACAACTCTATCTCCTGACCATGATCTTAGCTGGAAATTTTCACCGCCGTAACGAGAATGACACACATTCAGTTACCTAAAACTGTACATTGTGCGGCGAATGAATACTTTCTTATGGTGGAGAAGACACTTTGCTGCATTAGTCACCCTCGCCAACCCCATCATAAAAGAGCTACCACCCGCCCGTCAGATGAATTCCCTCCTGGCGTTTCCTGACCTTTGAGTTTCGGAGCTGTTCTTAGTTCTCTGAAGTCTAGGATGAAGGTCTCGGAAATTATATGGTAAAGTTGGCCATTCATGAGAGGTGAGGTGATCATTTATCCTGGATGTGAATAAAAAAGTGTACTATGTGACAACTTTTGCATTTTTTAAAATAATTGGGATATTTATGTATGGATAGTTAATATGACCTGTAACAATAATATAAAATTTGGATCTTATTAGTTATAAACAATAAAACAAAGAAAATACATTTCAACATTTTCTGTAAAATGTAATTAAAAACATTTCTGGGTAAAAATGAATAATGGCAGTCTCACATATATTACCCGTAAAAAAAATTGCTAAAATCCAATAAAGGCAGATCCCGCAGTATATGAACAATGTTATGAAGCATTTGGAAACTTTGCCCTTTTTATACCTCAGCCATCTAATTTGTTGTGCTTTTGACCCTGAGAGTGGAGACCAAGTTGAGATCAAACGAGTCAAGAAAGAATATTGAAGCAATTCGTGAGTCTAGAAAGGGATTTATGAAGAAAAGAATTGGGAATAATTTCAAGAAGTAGAAGTAGCGTCCAAGCAAGTTGATCCAAGCAATACATTTGGGAAATAATAAGGAACATAGACACAGTAGAACCAAAGACCCAGGATTACAACGGCACAGTAAATTTTGCCTGCTTTCAGAGGGTGCTTCAGGAATATGTAAGGCTATCTGTGAAAGGAAACACACCTGAAGCAGAACTAGCCACTGCAATATGACAATGTGAAATGAAAAGTCCTTGAATGAAACAAAAGCCTTGGGGGTGATTTTTAAACGAGCTATATGAGAAATTTGTAGGCTCTCTTTCCTGACTCTATTATGCAGGCTGAGCCCAGTATGATAACCCACGTATTGACCAGTCAGACTGCTCTTGTGGTTGTCTGTCAATTATCTGATTTAATCTGAAGAGGCTGTAGTTATTGGCCAACGAAGGGGCAATCTGACTCACTCTGAATTGCTACTGTCATCCCCCTCTGTCTCCATGTGACAGTAAGACGTGCTGGCAGTCATGTGGCCCAGAAAACTCCCTCCGTGTGACGTTGTGTTTCATCGTGAAAACTGTTTTCATCGTGTTCATTGAGTTTTATTATCTTAGATCAAACCAGCTCGTTGTTCAACATTATCGTCACGGCTGTTTCCAATCAGAGCCGCTGAGGCGTCAGTAACAGTGCGGCTGAGATGGAGGAAGTCCGATCACTGGTTTTAATGTTTGTTTGGTTGACTTCGTCCATTTTTTGGGGGGGCTTGGTTAGGCAATTGACAGGTAGGTTATGTAGGAACAGTGTTCACACCCTCTGTAAAAGTATTTTACATTTATCAAGGTACAACAATTGTTAGTGTGTTTTATGCGATAGATGTTATTTTATGCAAAATAGGGTATAATTATGACGGAAAAATTAAGTAAAATCTAAAAAGTGAGGTGTGTATTTGTGTTCAGCCCTCTTTACTCTGCTACCCCTAAACTTAAAGCAACATTCTCCTGTCATACATTGACTAATTAGCAAATAGAGACAATTTAACCTCAGAATAATCTAAATTTTGTTGTTATAAATCTAAGTAAGTCAGTAAGTCAGTAACTCAAAAGTCAATGACTCTGACTTTTATGGAATACTGGTATGAAGAAATCCAAATACTGGAAAAAAGTCAGCTTGCAATTTGCCACAAGCAATATAGGAGACAGTAAATATGTGGTAGAACATGTTTTGGTCAGATGGGACCAAACTTGAACATTTTGGCTTAAATACAATAAACACCTGTAGTAGCAAACTAACTTTACACATCAAATAGACACACAAATGCCAAAAAAAACAAAAAAAACAAACAAAAAAAAACGTTCTGGCAGCATCATATTGTATGGATAATTATTGTCAGGTGGGACAGAGAAGCTGGACTGAGTTGAAGGGAAGATGGATGAAGCTAAGACGTGAAAATTCTCGCGAAAACTCGTTAGAGGTTGCAAAAGAGGTTTGCCTTCCAGCAGGACAATGTCCCCAATGATAAAAAAAATATAAGGCGGTAAAATATAAGGATGTAAATCAAAGCACAGCCATGTCGATCACTCCATCTTTCACTGTGGTTCCACTGTTTTCTTCAGTTAGAGAGAGACCCTTCTGTATATTGCTCACTCCTTGGAGCAAAGTTATACAGTAGGTGATTAATTGTGACAGGAATAAATCGATTGGCTTATACAGTACAGGCTGGATACATTACCATAATTTCCCAACAGAAAGAGAAGAGGGAGAGACGATAGAGAAGACCCGTGGAGATTAATATTCCCATCTGCACCCTGCTGACTTGGATCCCTCAGCGTAACACGGCTGATACCGTCATTCTCTTGTTTTCTAACGACTGCTGTTCTTTCTGCGCGTGGAGATCTATCCTCCTGCATGTCAGATTTACTCAGTCAGACATTAATCGTCAACTTTGAGTGCAAATCAAAGCTCTGTAAACCTATTTCTGCACAGGGGGTGATCTTCTGCACCCAGTTGAGAAAAAAAAAATAAAACAATGTCCTCCTTTTCTCTGTCTCGCAGCAGTAGTCGCAACCTGCCCCCATTTCTCGGGTGTGGCACTGGGGCGCGTTCAAATATTTAGCTTTGTGCACCCGGCCGACTTGTTTTGCAATGGATGAAAAATTGGTTTGTCTGGGAAAAAGGAGCATCCAGCAGCGTAGCTTCAGTAAAGACAGTAAGGCTCCATGGCTGCACCGTAACCCTTATTTGTCCTACTTACTATTTGAATCATTCGCCTCACCCTCATTCACACACACACACACACACACACACACACACACACACACACACATCCTCAAGCACAGAAGTCATGATGGGCTTGGCAGCACTGCTGATGTGATTTGGCAGTATTGGGGCATGATTCCTGCTGAATGCCCTGAAATGTTGTTTTCCCTGAGCCACCCCATTCCCACTCTGTGTCCTCTCCCCGCAGTCAACACCCCACCACACCACCATCTCACCAAGCATGTTCATTTACAGTGTTTACGATAGAAATGCTTGCAAAGAAATATGGAGGCCAAACCGCCCACAATTTCATTTATAAATACCCAATTTTGCTTGAAAAAAAAAAAATATATATATTAGAAGCAAATGAATTTGAAGATACTTCAGGCTCATGAGGATCAGTGTGAATTTGTCCTGGCTGTGGAACAGCAGACCAGATTTTTACCCTTGTGGAGTTGCTGAGGAGGATATGGGAGTCCAGTTTGTGTCGTCCATGTTTATAGGGGTGGAGGGTATTGGATCAGACCTGATCCTCCTCCACATTAAAACTAGATAAAAATGTGTCCTGGTGCGCCTCTCTCTGGAAGTCTCCCAGACACGGATGCTGGAAGACGCTGGCGTGGATCCAGGACATGCCCAGAAGAGGCCGCACTGTAAATCTCTTCTGGGCTTGGTACGCCTCGGGATTCCTAGAACGAGCCGGCGGGTTTGCTGGGGAGAGGGATGAAGTCTGGGTTTGAGGTCCCTGTGACATGGGACGTTCCATGCCTATAACTTATTTTAGATCAGAAATGTAGCGCATCTGTTCCTCACAGAACAAACAGATTTAATAGCACAAAAATAACCGTTGTAATAAAATGATTGAAAACACAGAAGAACCATCATATCATGCTTAAGGTTTAATTTTTTTCCTCTGTTTTTTTTGTGTTGTTGTGATTGTCAATTTTTTTTAAAAACCACGTAAGACGAAAATATTTGAGGGGTATAGCTAAATATAATCATCATAAATCATAAATGAAGGTTTAGTGTTTTGAGCTATATTCACGCAGATGCATCAGTGAAAAACATCACAATAAAACGCCTCTAATTTGATTCAAAAGCTAAAAATCGTCTATGAATGACAGTTTCTTTGAAAGCTTCGGTCCTGTGAAAAGTTGCCGTAGTACTCATGGATCCTTATCAGATGGGTTTTGCCATTTGACAATTTGGAGTAATTTATTTTAACACAACCTGGAACCCTTAACCCACACAATACTCATTTCTAATTCTAATTTCTAAAAAATATATATACTTTTGCTTGCTTATTTCATTTTCCTTCTAATCATGTAAACCACTTTGAATTACCTTGTTGCTGAAAATGTGCTCTAGAAATAACATTACCTCGCCTTAATTGAAACCCTACAACTGCTAATAGAAATATATGCTGTAAATGTTTTATCAACGTACCAAGGTTTAAGTTTTGGTAAGTGAAAAAAAAAATGACATACTGACCTGTTCATATATCTTAAACTTCTGGAGCTGCAAGTAAATCTCGCCACAACCTGTGTGTTTTACCTACAGGAATGCTGAGCAGCAATGGTTTCACGGGCTCATCCCAGAACTACAGCACCTTGCTGCTAGAGGAGGAGACTGGGCGTCTCTACGTGGGAGGCAGAGGAGCTTTATATGCGCTGAACACCTCCAACATCTCCACATCGGCAAACCTCACTGTAAGTGTGAACTGCAGGCCAAAATAAAGCCCACTTATTTTCTTTGTTAGACAAAAATAAATAAATAAATAAATAAATAAATGAATAAATGAATAAATAAATAGCGAAACTAATTTAATGAGAGAAGAAAAAATAAAACTAATAATAGCCTTAAGGAAGCAGTCAGAGTATATCCTGTAGTGTTTCTCCGGATTTTATGATCATTGGCTTAAATGTGCCAAGACTTTATTTAAGGCTTTACTGGATTTAGAACTTAGTGAAGCAGTCAGAAAATAAAGTCCGTCGTGCTTCTCTTCCTGTGTATCTGACACATCCACGCCCTTGTTTTCCATTACTTGTTTCCGTGACGTTCCTGTCTTTGTCTACAGAGCCTAATAATCAATTTCCATGCCTTTTATTTACTGGTTTAACAGAGTCATCCTTATTACACCCCATTGTTTCCAGATTGATTGGAATGCCAGCCCCGAACAGAAGAAGCAGTGTTTAAATAAAGGCAGAAACAATCAGGTACATACACTCCTTTCATTTTCTTTCCAAAGAGGTCTGTTTGTTCATATGGTTTTTTTTTTTGTTTTTTTTCCAAAGAGGTCTGTTTGTTCATATGGTTTTTTTTTTTGTTTGTTTGTTTTTTTTAGACACCAACTGCTTTGTAGTTTTCTTTCTCTAAAATCTGCATGCACTTAACGGCAGCCTGGCCTTTTGCTACGAACTTATGTCAGCGTTATTTTCTGCTAAAAGCCCCGATAAAGCGGACCATGCATTGGAAAGCATGAATAACCAGTTTTTCTCTGTTCTCTGCAGACAGAATGTCACAACCACATCCGCTTTCTGCAGCGATTCAATGAAACCCACCTGTACGTCTGTGGAACAAATGCCTTCAGACCTCTCTGTGTTTACATAGTAAGACTTACTGCTCTTTGACCATAGTGTTCCAGTTTTAAATTACCATTCATTTCTTTGTAGTTTGCTTCCAATCGGTCTTATATACTGAGAGTCAACTGATCTTGATCAATATTGATGCATTCCCGAAAATGTTTATATCTGGGAAAAGTTTTTCAGTGTTTTCCTTCCACTTAATTTTCCATTAATATTCTTGCATGTAGCGTTCTGCTAAAAGTCAGCTTCATTAGAAGTGACCTTTAGTTACTTACCGCCCTTTTGGAGGCTTTTACTAATTGTTTGCAACAAAACTGTCAAGTCAGCAGTTTTTCCCAATGATTCTGTGATCCATAAGACAACATTTTGTGGAAAATATAGTTTTCCTCTGTATAGCATTTTGATATTCTGAGAAATTGAATTTTTGGCTTTTGTTAGCTATAAACTCATATCCAAATCGACTCCAATTTATGCTCAAAATAGATGTACACAAGTTTCTATTTCTGAAATGAATCACTGAAGTAATTGATATTCTGATTTATTGAGATGCACTAGTATCTGAAATATATTTCAGAAATCAGAAAAAAAAAAAAGGTTTAGCAAAGATTAAATCTTATCTGCCATATGTTGAACAAACAAAAATGTTCCTCTGGACCCCAAACTGACCAAAAGTCAAAATGATTACTGGAATATATGACTCATTGGAAGAAAAAGAAAAGCTTAGACTTGAGTTTAAAGTAAAGAAAATTAAGTTGTTTTTTTTTGTCTCATCTCCTTTACAGGATGCAGAGAGATTTAACTTCTCGTCTGGTTTTGAGGAGGGAAGAGACAGATGTCCATATGACCCAGCAAAGGGATTCACTGGCCTCCTCATTGGTACGTCTCTGCAGCTTGCATCCAGATGTGGGATGTGATTCAAAGCAGCTAGGAGAAATCCTGACAAGTGGAGAGACTATTTTAATGTTTATCATTGCTAATATTGTTGATTTATTGTGGGCAACAAGTAAAACTGTCCACTATTTTCACTTGCATATCATTAATATTTCATATCCTCCTGCAAACCATTTTTTTTTATGGGTCACTCAGATGGTGAGATGTTCACAGCCTCCCAGTACGAGTTTCGGAGCTCCCCAGACATCCGCAGAAATTTCCCCTTCCCCACTCTCAGGACAGAGGAGGCTCCAACACGCTGGCTTCTGGGTGAATATGCAATAATCCATAAATATGCTACATGTTATTTTTGTATGCTGAATATCTGTGGTAAGATAATAATTTCTATTAAGTCCTTTTCAAAAATGATCACACTCCTTGAACGTATGCATCATAATTAAGTGAATTGCCAATAGTATACCTTTTATTATTATTATTATTATTATTATTATTATTATTATTATTATTATTATTATTATAGATAAAATTGTAATAAGTATGTATATTTACACCCCATTACTCTGATACGCCTAAATAAAATATGGGGTAGTGACAGTAACATGCAGTGAGGCAAACCTGAAAAAAAAAAAAAAAAAAAAGCTAGTGGCTGCAAATAACTGAGTGCAAGTGGATGGGTCACAGCAGCACACTGACCTTAGACATACAGCTAGAGCTGCAATTAAAGTTTAGATCAAAGTATATTCATGTATTAGAACAGCCTAGTCAAAGTTCAAAACTAAATCCAACTGAAATTCTGTGGCAAGACTTGAAAATAAATGTTCACTGACACTTTCCATCTAACCTGACTGAGATTGAGCTGTTCTATAATGAATAATGGAGAGATAGTTCAGTCAATATATGTGCAAAACTGGCAATCCAAACAACTAAGCAAAAGCTGATTTTTACAAAGTATTGACTTACGGGGGTAATTATTAATGCACAACAAACATATCAGGGTTTTGTTTATAAAAAGACATTCATATATTTTCAAACTACATTAACAAAAAAAAAAAGAGTGTGAATACTTTTGCAAAGTACTTCATTCATTGTTAACCAGAATACTTGACCTGAAAACAATATACATAAAAGATGAACTGCAGCTGAAATGTTCTTGTTGTGATTCAATCATATCTAAAGCGCTCCATCTTCAGTTTCCAAGGAGACCCTTTCCTGGCTGCTAATAGGTTTGTGTTTGGACATGTGGATCCGTGTGTACAGAGGCAGACTTCGTGGGCTCTGTGCTGCTGAAGGAGAGCATCAACAGCTCCATAGGCGACGATGACAAGATTTACTTCTTCTTCACGGAGAGAAGCCAGGAGCAGGTCGCTTATCCCAGCCAGACCAAGGTGTCTCGGGTCGCTCGAGTCTGCAAGGTCAGAGAGCACGCCGGGCAAAGCTCGAGTGAAGATGTTTATATTAATGCACTCCCTAGAAAAAAATTATTTACTAGTAGGGCCACAGGGAGACATAAAGGAAGTGGAATAACACCAGCCATCTTAGAGAAAATTATTTCCCCAGTTACACCAGTGACTCAGGGTGAAGTGAGCTGCCGCTCTTTGCTAACAGTCAAGTCCTCACTGAATAAAGTAGCAGTTGGACGTCTCTAATTGCTGCAGCTCTTTTTGAGCTGCTGTTTCTAGGCAAACCACAAGCCTACAAACTTGTACCTCCAAAAGCAAACCCTTTCCGCCACCAAATCAAATCCTCCCTGTCTCTATATGTCCTCCTCTCACTTCATTTGACTTGTGCTCAGCAGTGGGACATCGTGCCACCGTATATTTCTTGTTTATGTTTTGTTTTTCTCTCTGCAATGCTGGTGTAAGTGTAGTTAGAGTGCTTTTATGTTGAAATTGTTGCTTCATTGATCAAAGGACTCAGCTGGTGATGGAGCTTGATTTCTTATTGTTAGAACCTGTAGAAAGGACAATTTGCAACAGAACTGAATAGAAAAATAGCGACTTTGGAGCGTCCAATTGCAGTGAAAGACACAAATCAGTCAGAGCAGGAGAGTATTCAAAAGATTTTTGTATCAGCACCAAATGAACCCTTTTGAGGTGTGTCTCATTAATTCATCGCCTTTGGTTTCTTGCAAAGTATAAAAGTTGCAGTCATGAACTTTGCAGCTATTGCAAGCGATCTCAAGACAGATAGATTCTGAGTTATGCAGTGATTCATGCCCCATGGACAGACAGTCTACCATCTTTCAACTCTTCGTATTTTGCTAACTTTATCAGTTAACAGAAAAAAGATAACCCGAGCAAAAATAAAGTTATCAAATGATTTAATTTATTAAATAAACATAGGACTGGGAGGAGGTGGAAGAGCTTGATTTTTCCACAGTTCATCGGTCACATACCACACTGACAGTCTCTCAACTGGCCTCATGATGCTATTCTGGAAGCCTTTGGCTTCATTCAGATGCAGCTTTGCAAAGTCTTGTTCAGAGTGGCGGAGACAGCCCCTCCAAGCAATCCAAACTTGCAAAACACAAGCTTTATCTCTAGGGCAAAATTGATAACACAGCTGCTGGCATTTTTTATTTATTTATTTATTTTTTTTTTACAGGATTTCTAAAACAAAGTCAAATATTTATTTAGCGGTCAGTTCTGGGTCCAAAAAGGAGTCTTTTTTTTTTTTTTTCCTAATAAGGCCTTTGGATCTCACTTCATCGGAGCTGCAGAGTTGTCAGAACAGTCGAGAAAGTAATAACTCAGTCTGAAGTAGGCCACAGCAGCAGATGCAGATGTCGAGCCAGTCCCCAGCCAGGCAACACGCTGGTTGCAGGAAGATCCACAGATAGAGGAGACAGACATTTGCCTGTAACCACTGAGGAGTTGTTTTTCTGAGTCTAACCAGTGTTCCTTATTTTCATCGAGTTCCTTGCCTGTTTTCACTAGAAATTGGAGTGCAATACATACATTTCGGGTTCATACATTGACCCAAAAGCAGAAAACGCTGCCATAACAAAGTCATGATGCCCTGATCATTTGGATGTTCCATATGTATATTTAGCAGCAGCTAAAAATCTTTTTTTTTCTGTTCCTTTTCTGTTCAGTGCAGTGCAGAGCATATCCTCTTTCCCACAGGCATATATTACATTGCTCTGCTGCAATTTTTGACTCTTCCTCCCTTCTTGTGCTTTGATTGACAGAAATTGTAATCTGCCAGTACATCCCTTAAGCTCCGTACACAATAATAACCTAGAATCATCTCCGGATGAAACGCTCATTTTCCTCATGATTATCCAGGACGGCGCTTTGTTAGCAACTCATGTGACATCTTATTTTGTGAAAAACTGTCTTCATCTTTTCCCTTTTTTATTACAAAGAAATATTATTAGCGTTGATGGAAGCGTCTTAATATGTAAGGTGTGTGTGTGTATGCGTGTGTGTGTGTCGCGTATGTTGGTTTTCAACACTTTGCCATTTGGCGTGGGAGGCTGAGGCAGGCACTGCGGACTGATGTGTGGCAGACGTCCCCCGACAACTCAAACACAGAAAGAAGAAGCTGAAAGCCCCAGACACACAAAAAATGAGTGTCTATCTCTTTGTTTATGTCTGAACAAAGAACACGAAAGGACAATTTTGCTGCAGTACCCTTTAACACTGTGGATGAAATGTAATTAGGGAAAATGGAGCTGTTTCAGACTGATCTATAAGATGTATATATCTCCCATAGTGTGCGTAGAACTGGAGGTGCGTCTCATTAAATATGAAAATCATTAAAAAGTTAGTTCATTTCAGTGAAAATGAGACCCACTCATTATCTACACTAACTGCACATACAGTAGATTTATAACTTCAGTAGTATTTTTCTGGTGATTTTGATAATTATGGCTAACAGACAACGACTCATGTTGATAATAATCCATTGAGTCTCTGAAGGTTTTTTTAGGCAAGACGTAGTCTAACATTTCTTGCCAGACGGCTGCTCTAGCAAACACATCGGACTAACACCGCCAGATGACACGGTGTCTCAAATCATCACTGACTGTTAAGGCATATTAGATTCTGTTTGTCTCATTTTTTTCCCTCTAAGCTCTGGAACTTTTTTTTTTTTTTCCCCTGGTAGAATGCAAAATCGTCTTTCGTCTGAAAAAGTTAATTTTGGACCACGGAGCAGTAGTTCTGGTCATTCAACCCTCGGCCTAGTTAAGATGCTTTTGATGATGTCTCTGGGTCAGAAGTGGTTTAAACACAAGGAATACAATCGCTACGGTCCGTGTCCAGGATATCTCTACATATAGAGACTCTTGAAACTCTGAATCCAGGCACAGTCTGTGCCATGTGAATCTCCCCAAAACTCTCAAATGGGTTTTGCTTCACCACCCTCTCAAGGCTGCAGTTATGCGCCTATTTCTCTATCACATTTTTTTCCTTCCCCCGAGGTTTCCATTAATAGGGTTGGATTCAGCCCTCTGAACAACCAGCTTCTCTTGCATTAGCGTTTTGTCAGGTACCTGCCTCGCGGAGGGTGTAACGAACCATATGGACGACAACTGCCAAGTCAGCAGTCTTCCGCTTCCAGGGCTTCTGGTTGTAATGGATCTCAAATGCAGAGACGACGTAGACGGGATCACGTTGCAATAAAGATTTAATAACAGATTTAGAAACCAGACTGAGCGCAACAGGAGACTGGGGCAACAGACAATCTCATGCTGATTGATAAAACTCAGAGCTATTTCTGCTGGGGAGGTTGATGATTACTGGAGTATAACACGAGTGAGAGGCAGCTGCAGGAGCGCAGAGAAGTGATGCTCTGAGAAGAAGGTACCAGCAGAACAGGAGTAGACACCTAAAATAACCGGAAATGTAGGACAGGGGGAAAATACTAACACACATAAGACCACAAATAGACCAACATGCTAAACTAAAGTCATGCAGATCTGCAACAAACAGATTGTGAATACCGTATCAGTGTAAAGGTCATAGTATGACCACAGCGTAACATACCTCTCTGCAAAAATGAATATTTTTTAAAAACTGTCTCATTTAATGTTTTCATTTTCTGAGAATCACCTTTTGTAAACTACTATCAGATAAAACCAGAAGAAGGCTCAAAATGTTTAACTTCTTAATTAAATGTTGTGCTTGAGCTTAATCTGAAGTGGCGTTTGTGTAGTTTCTGTGCAGCCAAAAAAAACATGCATCCACTCAATCTGGTGTCTATGTGTCCGTTGCTTCCTCCGCCTGCAGAATGACTGGGGTGGCCAGAGGACTCTGCAGCGGAAGTGGACCACCTTCCTTAAGGCCAGAATGGTGTGTTCAGTCCCAGAATATGAGCTTCACCTCAATGTCCTGCGGGATGTGTTTGTCCTGCAGGGGAGAGACGTGCAAAGCAGCATCTTTTATGGCGTTTTTGGCTTGGAATGGTAAGAGTTTATATATGTGTATGTGTGTGTGTGTGTGTGTGTGTGTGTGTGGGGGTGTGTGTGTGTGTGTGTGCGTGCGTGTGTGTGTGAGTTCAAATAATTCAAAGTGGAAGAGTCCCACTGCTTGAATAAAAAAAGGAACCGGAATGGTTTATTTTGTCTGTTGGGAAATGTTTCACTTGTCAAATCAATAAGAGCTGAATATAAGAAGGTAACCCCCGTATATTAATGTGATATAATTAGTTTCCAAATTAGTTTTGGACAAAAGCAATAAATGGTGCAAATTAAAAAAAAAAAAAAAAAAAAAAAAAAAGGAGTTATTACGAACTGAAAAACAGCCAAAAATATTTATAATGAAATGGCAGTGGAAATTCTTTATTTCTTCTCTTTCATACTTTTCTTTCTTCCTAAAATGTACATCAGCTCAAGCGTGGAAGAATGAGTAAGCCCCTGAGCCATACTGGTCACCGGTTGTGAGAATCGAAGACTCAGGTTTCACTTGGTTCTCATTCTTCTCAGGCGAACGCTTTGATGACTGATGTGGTGACACAATGGATTTAAGAATCTGACGCACAGCCTTTTACTTCCCTCTCCTACTCCCTCGGTTTACTAATCTCACCTTTAGGGCACCAGACTGGGAGCCACCTGGTTTGTGATTACCAGTTTCTGATCTTGTCTTTCCACAGGTTTGGTAACAAACACCAAAAACGGATCAGTTCTGCTTATGACTCAGAGGGAGGGCGTTATTTTAGTTTTTGCAAATAGGGTGAAGAGAACCAATGGTTGTTCCCGGTGTGGATGACGGGACTCGATACTGAGAAACCCGCATCTGCTGTCTATTTTCTTAAAAAGATTAGGCTTTTCATCCTGGCTGCACGTTTCTGGATGAATACGATAACTTCTTACTGATCTTTGACTTGTCACTGATGATCTGTACTGTGTCTGAAAGTGGATCTCGGCGGCGGCTTCTTCTTAGATCTCTCTGTATCATCAGTCCTGACGGGTGTCCTCTGGACATGTCTTTGGGGTGTTGGATTATATTTCAGGAAGAATATCAAAGCATCCGCCATCTGCCAATACGCCTTCTCAGATGTGCGCAGAGTGTTTGAAGGACCATACATGGAGGTGCAGGATTCGAAGTGGAGGGAATATACAGGCAAGGTTCCGGAGCCGAGACCTGGTTCGGTAAGTTTCCATCTCTTACTTCTCTGAACTCTGAGAGATTTTTTTTATCAACCTTTTACAGGTAAAACAAAAAACTCACTTGGATTATGTTTTTCCCCTGCAGTGCATAACAGACGTACACAGGTCCCAGGGCATAAACTCCTCTCGAGACCTCCCAGACAGCGTGCTCACGTTCGCCAGGAGGCACCCGCTGATGGCTAAGCAGGTTCACCCAGTAGACCTGCGGCCGCTCATGTTCAAGAGGAGCGTCAACTACGTCAAGATCGCCGTGCACAAGGAGCCGGCGCTGGATGAAAACCTTTACACTGTCTTGTTTCTGGGAACAGGTGGACTTCAGTCAACTCCTAGTGGTGACTGATTCTAATCTTCATCGTCTTTAGTGTAACACTTGTGCGTCTTGTCTTGTAGATGAAGGGTGGCTGCACAAAGCTGTGGAGGTCGACGGAGAGACGCATATCATAGAGGAGCTCCAGATATTTGCCAAGCCACAGCCAATAGAAAGCATGGTGACATCTGCAGTACAGGTATTTACAGATTCAGTGCCTTGAGCCATCCTTCTTTTTTTTTCTCTCAGGTTGTCAGAATTTATTTTGGCATTTAAAAGCAATTTTGATCAGCAGTTGTATTGTATAGGCACAACAGCTGTGGAGTCAAGCCAAAGTTGAAATAATTTAGTCAACTGTTTGTTTGTTTTTTCTTTTTTGTTTGACAGAGGAGCATCTACATCGGCTCCCACTCTGGCGTGATCCAGGTGCCAATGTCCGCCTGTCAGAGATACACTTCCTGCTATGACTGCGTATTTGCCAGAGACCCATTCTGCGGCTGGGACGGGAGAGTGTGTGTGGAAATATCGTCACGTCCGCAGAGGTGAGGCAGCAATGACACAAAAGCACCTGCAGACGTGCGGCATTTTTTCATCGAGGCGCATGCAGAAAACAGAGATCACACTTATGACAAAAAACAAACAAAAAAAACAGATTATAAATCTACATCCTTTATTTTCAATACGCCATTTACATTTCCACCAATTTTTTTGTAGTTTTCAGTATAATCTGAAAAAGCGTCAACATATGGTTAAATCATATTCGCTGAGCTTATTAACAGATTTACAACTTTTACAGCGCTTCGGTCTGGATGCGTATCCTCCCTCTGTCCCAACAGCAATATCAAAGCATGATTAATCATTTATACACAGCCTCTTCTCGTCCAAAGCAGTTTCTGTGAAAACAGGTCTAAGACACTGTGGCTGGCCTGGATTATGTTTTTTTTTATCACTTCTGTGAAACTCAGCAGGAGCTTCAGCAGAAAAAAAAAAAAAAAAGATTTGATAGTTTGGATGGATAAATGAGCCTGAATGCAGTAGGCGGAGCATGTGATTAGGAATAATATATCATTAGTTTTAGAAATTCAAATCTTGAACAGTAATTAGTTAAAATCTGTTTGATGTTGTATATCACTTTTTTTTTTTTTTTTTTTTTTTTTTACATTTACATTTATGTTTCAAGATAATATTTCCATGTGGTCTTAGGGAGTTTGTTGAAGGCAGACGCTGCCATTTGTCACACTGGGGATCTCTGTAAGTGTAACCTCAGTCGTTTTGATGTTACAGTGTCAAATACCAGTGGTTCAGCCACATATACCCCCCTTCCATCATCAATAGCCACTTATCCATGCAGAGTTGTGAGGGGTGAGTACTATGTGGGCGGTTGGTACCTATCTCCAACGATCATTAGACGAAGACAAGCAACCATGCAGACACACAATTTAGAGCACGGCAAATTGGAGGAACCAATTAACCCCAACAGCCAGGTTTATCGACTGTGAGAAGTAGCCAGAGTACCCAGAGAGAGCCCACGAATGCAGAGGGAGAACATGTAAACCGTGGTTCCACCGTGCAGCCAGCCATAAACCAGCCGAATCACAAAGTGTGAAGCCGTCCAAAACAAACACATACAGTGTGCTCAGTCCTCCATTTGGGACTGTCTCTCCTCATTCACTCTGCATCGGTGAGCAGCAGACATCTTAATCTCTATTACTGCAGCAAACACTTCTACCACTCCTGTGGATTTGTTGTACTCATGATGGATGCTGGGAGGGGTGGGTGGGGTAAAGCAGCACAAAGAGCAGAATAATAATGAAACATCTTACAAATCATACACGTCTGATATCTAAAACCAGTCTTTTATAAAGTGTATGGAACAGCCTGTTCTTTGGTGTTGGAGAGCAGATATGGTGCTGGAAGAGATTTGCTCACCCACTATTCATTAAAGCGAGTAAAGCGTCCAAGTGCGGAGGCTCCCTCTGCCAGTAGATTGCAGTGAGCTCAAGCAATGCAAAATGTTCTGCAGCATGAAAATACTTGCAAAAATATTGCTGCTGGGCATTTGGGTTAGATAAGTCTGAATTTAAAGAAATCATCTGCTTCGTCATGGATAAAAGTTTTAATAGTGACCGACTGGTAGCAATGTAGTTTGTATGTTGAAAACTATCACTGCTTTAAAACAAACAAACAAAAAAACACATTAACTAATTGGAAACAATTTTCTAAAATGTGAGTTGCTTTTTTTTTTTTTATTTATTTATTTTTTTTTACAAAAAGACATTCTAATTTTATCAAGTCCCAGCAGAAACTTCTAAATATTTTTCTCGGGATATTTTATTTCATTTCATGGATCAACTTAAAGTAGTGAATAAATGTGAATGGAAAATACTGTCTGTAACTTCCTATCTGTCTGGGAACATTTCTTAAAATTTCATTAAGTCTGTTGCTTTCTAATATAGCTAAATGCATTTTTTTTTTTTTTAGGTCAAACTTAACGCAGGACATCTCTAGAGGAACCAGAGGCTGTAAAGAGAATCCAGGAAATGGTATGTCTTACAAAACACACACACACACACACACACACACACACACACACACACACACACACACACACACACACCCTTGTAATTATTATAAATCCATTATTCAACAGCCCCAACTCCTTTAAGTTTTAAAAAGTTCAATACTTAATTTGCTTCCCGCCCTTCTTTGATGAGTTTTCCTAATTTTTTTCACACTCAGATTAAGGGGTTAAAGGAGTCCTTCTTATTCTGCCTGAAAAAGCCCGAGCTGTTAGCATTTGTGGAGGGATTTCATTAGGTGCACGTTCCTCACCCATCCCCCAGGTCCCAGCATACACATTTTAATCAGCTCCTCTCTTGCTGGAGGTCAGGCGGTCCTGCTGCTGCACTGCGGGGCTCGCTACATTTAAAGAAGCATGTGAGATGTGATAGAAAGTGATGCCTTAACTCCACTCTGCGCTTTTGAAACGTGCACCCTCTGTGACCTGACATCTTGTTCGATGTTCGTCTCTGTCGCGTTCTTCATCCGTTGCTGTCCTTTTCTGTTACCCAGTGATCCATCGGAGACGGGCTGTGATGTCGGGGGACGATGTGTTGCTCCAGTGCGAGCTTCGCTCCAACCTGGCAACTCCGCGCTGGACCCTAAATGGCAAGGAGCTCCAGGGATACGGGTTGAGTACAGGCTACCGCGTTGGGACGGACGGGCTCCTTATAATAGGTGCTCGCACCCAGCAAGGTGGCTCGTATCGCTGCTTCGCAGTGGAGAACGGGGTCTCGGTGCTGGTTTATCTTTACACGGTGAAGGTTCACACAGATCCATACTTCCCAGTGGAGCCCACAGACTCCACAGAACCCACTACCATCTCCAGCCCAGTGGTTTTCTCCACCGCCAGCCCCACTGAGCAGCCTCTGCCCTCGCCGCCAGCACCGCTGCCGCCAGGAGCCAATTTCCAGACCTACAGACACATGGAGGCCATCTACATATCTCTGGTGGCGGTTCTGGGAGGGCTTTGCTTAGTGCTAACTGTGGTGCTGCTCTACGTAAGCTTCTGCACCAGACGGGAGAGTCGGAGTCGGAAGTTCTCCCATCAGAACCTCCATGTTCTTGGGTCCTCGGATAGAAAGAGGAGCTCCCACCTGGAGCTCAAAACCATCTCCAGCCACTGCAACGGACGCCAGGGCCGGCGCTCCATCTCGGTGCCGACCTTCGGGGACTTCAACGACAGCTTCCTGCAGATAATCCCCGGCGACGACCAGATGTCTCCGGCCAAAACGCCGCCGCCAGCTCCCCCTCTCCCCAACCCGCCTCCACTTCCGAACATGGACTACGCCAACGGGCTGTCGGCCACGCTGCCCAGCGTTCTGAGGAAGATGAACGGGAATAGCTACGTGCTGCTGAGGCAGGCCGACCCCGAGGGCATGTCACCGCTCTATCACTCATTCACGGAGGAGCTCAACCGGATCCTGGAGCAGAGGAAACACACACAGCTGGACATGCATCCCGATGAGAGCTCCATCTAGGACGCTCCGGTCAATATTTTTGGTCCAACTTATTTATTTGTAACCCAAACGGAGATGTTCAGTTGTGGGGAAAAGCTGAAATTCAAACCATGGAAGCTCCTGCGTCTGGAGAGCGTCCATGAGTTCTCCTTGTGATGGACCAAAAGAACCAGAGTGACTGAAACAAGCTTAGCGGCTGTGAAGAATTTGCACTAAAATAAAGCAAATGGATGCGGGACGATGTCACCTCACTGGACTCTGCAGAGGTTTAGGGACAATGGGAGTTGCATTGCAATGAATCACTGGATTTTTTTTTTTTTTTTTAGATTTTTGAGAAGTTTAAACATTGTGTATTATTTATTCTGAGTAGCACAAAGGGATACCCTTCTCCATATGGATGTTTAGAAAAATAACGTCTTTGCTAGTTTGAATACTGAGAACTGAGACCGTTGTACAATGTGTTTTTTTGTTGTTGTTTTTTTTCTGTCTCGGCCACCTGGACGGCAGAAAGTGAGGTTGTTCGTAAAAGTAGAGGTTTCAATTTTCCTGATTTGGGGTAACAATACTTATTTATGGCTGAAATTTGGCGAAAGATGTTTTTGAAACTTGTTTGTTACAGTACAACCACAAACTATTGCAAGTATTTTTGTTATTTACCAAGACCATAGCTAGAATCTCCACAATGTAGACTGAAGCCATTGTGAATTAGAAGGAAAGTGACAGGTTTTCCATCCAAAGTGTTTTAGAAATACAATCTGAGAAGTGTGCCGTGCATTTGTATTCAGTTCTTATGAGTCAATGCTACCTTTCGTATAGCTACAGTTGCAAGTCTTCAGAGGTTTGCATATCTAGAGACTGAAACTATCGACTATTCTTCTTTCCTGCTGAAAAGTGAACCTTTGCCTCTGTCTCAAGTGTGTTGCGGCCTTTAACAGATTTTCCTCTCTTGCCCTGTATTTAGCTCCATCCAATCGTCCCATTTAAAGTTTGAAAATGCCTCTTCCTCCCTGCTAAATAAAAGCATTCCTACAGTATGATGCTGCCAGTGCCACCACAATGCCGGGCCAAAAATATCAGTTTTGTCTGAAGTTTGATGCAAGAGCACTGGATTCTAGCCGTATCAGAGTGAAGAGGAGGGAATACTTTTGCTAACCATCCTCACAGAGAGTCTTGTTTCCACCCGTCTTGTCATTGTTCCCCACCGTTTCTTCTTCACCCCATAGTGGACAGCACGCCCAAATTACTTTAAATGGTTGACCCTGGTTGGTTAAACTCATCGGCCTTGTGTGCCTCCACTCCCTGCATCATCACTGTTGCATCAGTCCTGCTTTTACTAACTTTTTCTCTCCTCTCTGCACTCTCTTTTCACGTACACCCTACATAAAATCTGCTAAAAAAAAATCCCTTTTTATTTCTTAAGAACTATATTTTGTTCAGATATCGTCACTAAGATGTTTCTTCCAGACTTTAGAACTTCCACATTCTATTAAGCTGCCGAACAATGGTTTGAAGCAAAAACGGTACATGATTTTTTAAAACCACTGTAATTTGTGGAAATATGCAATTGAATTCACAAACATAAAAGCTTTTGTGGAGAGCTAAGGTTTAAGTGATTCTTCTAGCATATTTCCTGCTGTAGGCGTCAGTTCACACTATTTCTTAGTTATTGTCAGGAAGTATTGGATCTCTGTTTTCCCACTCTGAATGGAGGAAGAAAGGAAGCTTGGAGTCAAAGACGAATCTGTGACACAACCACAATGGATAGTACATTTTTTGTGAAATGAGCATTGTGCTTGAAGCATTACTTGAGAAATATTGTATGAAACATATATTTCTGTGTGTTCATTTAAAACACTATTTTGTCTTGTCTCTTGTTTAAACACTCGCTTCCCTTTTCCAGGCTCGATATATTGCGTCTGTAAAAACAGCTGCAGCTGGGCTATTGCTTGTTTCTTACTTTCCGCCATTTATGGGGGCCGGAGGAGGGGGGAAACAACAAAACAAAACTGCATTTAAGGAAATGTGCCGTGTGTGAAAGGAGGAGTCAGTATTCAGCTGGATTAACTGATTTATCTAAATACTGCAGACGGACTTTGTGGCTTTTAAAAAGCACAGCACACCCTGAAGGAAAATAGATAAAATACAGTAAATATGTTTCTTATTCATGACTATGACTCCTCCCACATTTAAACTGCAGGCAACTTTTGCCTCCATTTCTCCGCACACTTACATACACAGAGCATAATAGTCACATGGCAGCAGGTGCAATCTCACAATCTACACAAGGAGCATCAGCAGCTGAGAAACAATTTTACATGTTAATATTGTTAATTTATATTTTGTTATAATTTAGTAACTATTTTTTTAATTTTTTACATGTTTTCGTTTTTGTCTTGTTCTGTTTATCACTATTGTAATCATTTCTGCAATTACCTCAGCCCCTTTAGTTTTTTTCCTCCATGTCCCTGCCATCTTTGTCTTTTTAGCAAAAATGTAATGACATCACAGAAGAAAATAGTTATTTGGCTGTTTCAGAATCAAAGAATGTCTGTTTTACCCTGAAACCGGTACAAATAGAGTATTAGCACATCAGTTTGTCCTCTGCAGTAAAAATAGGGAGAGAGAGAGAGAGAAAAAAAAATCTGCAGGTGGCAAAATTTTAGACCGGACATGCAGTGTGATGCCAAAAAACAACCAAAAGCTGCAGAGCTCACAGTATTTCCATGGCAAGGTGAGCATCCCTGTGATTAAATACAGACTGTATAATATACGATGACTGAAATGAATCTGTGAGCAGTTTGTAAACATGTCACAGTCGTTCGTGAACAAATGTCTGTCTTCCCAGGGAGGTGTCGAGTCAGCTCTTGGGGCTCAGCAGCAGGCTCTGGCTTGCAGTGCATAAGTCAGAGCAGCGCAGCGTAGCTCACCTTCACGAAGAGAGGGCAGGAGCATTTAGGCTTCCTGTGTTCCTGCCGTCTCTGCAGGCTGATGCAGCCTTTTAGGGTACAAGACCACTTGGTCTTTGTGCACAGATTTTATTTTCTTTGCTTGTCAATTCAAGCCTCACTCAGTTGCTTTGTGCAACATTGGAGCATTTCTTAACGTTATCTACAAAATCCGAGTTAATCCGTTGAATAATTCTTTACAGTGATTGAAATATAGCAAAACTGTGTAATTCAAGTTCTAAAAATTTGTATTTCAATAATTGAGGGTCTGCTGTACAAACATGTTCAACATGTTCCTTCAAAGTTTCTGCATATAAAATTCAGACAGATATACTATTATTGAACTGTACTGATTGTAGAAGTTAGTCTGGACGGGGAGCAGTTATGCCATGTTTGATTTGCCACAGAAATCAGATCTGGAAATGAGTTTTCAACCCAGTTTGGCTTGAACCAGCTGCAAGTCACGGAACTGTATTTGGGATAGCTACTTGTCGTAGTGCTAATTACTATAACCAATAAAACCAATGACAACATATAATTTTCCCTTTTGTGCAAACATTTATGGAGCATGGTCAGATGTAAGGATTGCAAAATACTGTATGTGCCGCTGGCTTACTGAGATATAAACTTCCACAGGTCCAAATTAAGGGTTTAATCCTGGTTTTCACAGCACATTTTATTTATCTTTCACCGCCAACGCTAAATTCATTTCAGATTTTGACTTCCAACCAAAGCATTTTATTTATCCAAGTTAAAACTTGGACAATCTGACCTCCAAATGGAATTGAATGTACCATCAGAACATCCCACTGCTCATCCAACTTCTAACTGATTCACAATGTGCATAGTCTCATGAATCAGTCACAGTGGATGTGGGAAGGTTGTCATATCAGTATTGAGTGTGTTTCATTTGCAAATTGGAAAAACCAGTGTGTTTCTTCTTCTTCTTTTTTTCTCGGTTCAGACACTCAATAGATCGCACGGCACACAGCTTGTTATTGGTTTATCAAGATGTAAACAGCTCCTGCACATGTGAAACTAGTGGGAGTTGGAAGTATAAACTGTTTATTTTCATTTCTGACGGTTTGCATCACATTAAAACAACAGCACGCACAGCACTGTAAAATGTAGATTCGTAAACAAGTTTCCTTATGATTCGAGTCAGCTGGGATTGCTAGCAGTACTTAGCGCCTCGGCATTTAGCAGATCCTGCTGGTTTTTACTGAATAACAAATAAAATGCGCTCAAGTTCAACTGTGACATCTGATTCCCACGTAAAATCAAACAGAATATCACAAATCAACTATTTTTTTTAAATAATAACGCTTAAAGAAGCTGCAAAAGTGTTTTATATTTTCCTTTCTTTGCCTTTAAGATGCTTTTGATTCTGCAGAAAAACAGCTTTTTCAGAGAAGATGTATTTCAGGCTTCAATCCTTGTTTTCTGTCAACTCACTTCGGTTTTTTTTTTTCTTTTAACTTTTACTCTGCTGCCTCCACAATTTCCTCATCCCATTACCGCTACATTAAACTTTTATCCATCCATTCGCTCTCTCAAGGACCCTGTTGAGTTTATGAATGATTGCTAATCAATTTGAGCCAGATTTCCAAGAACACTCATGTTTATCTTTGTGTTTTTGCAGGTGCAGGAAAGAGGCAACGAGTTTCTATGTTGATGCTTAGCACATAGTTAAGGATATTTTTATACTTCCAGCTAATCTATAATGCTATATATTTATAGGGTACAGTTTTATTTAAATCAAAGTTGTAAAAAGTTGTATTTTGTAGCACATGTAAAGTGATACAACGCTGCTTCCTCTGGTGTTAGATAAACAGTAAATTATCGTGCTCAGTTTTTCTTCTGAACAACTCATGCATGTCCATAATGAATCCTAAGTCTCTGCTGCTTCGTTTTGTTTATTTGAAGTTTGAGTGAAGAAGTCAATACGTGCATTTTTTGATCACTGGATTTTCTGTTTAAAAAGCAAAATATCAAATTAAAATACACCCAGGTTTTCATTAACATTTGCATTTAGTCGAGTATTTTGTCATTTCAAATGAAAACTAAACACCTACATTTTCTTGTTTTTTTTTATTTTTATTTTTTATATTTGTTACTGGTTCCTCACTAGAATATCCAGTTACTCAAATATGCACGCAGCACTGTGTGGAAAACTACAATGCAAACTTATATCTTTGACTTAAGTCACTGTCATTTATTCATTTATTTATACTTTATGATATATGTGGAAATGCAATGTTACTTGATTTATTTAATGGCTTCCATGATCTGTGCTGTTTATTATTGTATATTTCAAAAATGATGTAAAATCTCCTGTAAACACTGACCCGTTCCATCCGTTTTTCTTCTATTTGACATAAATCTGTATTTCCTTTCAGTCTGAACTTATGTCCTCTCTTATTGTAAAATAG
>NW_006799946.1:3354593-3356701 GCF_000485575.1 Poecilia formosa
TAGATATTCATGAAGGCTTATTCATGTTCATGACATGTGTTATGTCAGTCTTATTCAACCCCCTTCAAATAAAGTGTTACAAAAAACTTTTCAGAAATCACGGAGAACTGTTGCAACGTTAAAAGAATACAAGAACGTTTTCCTGGTAAAAGGTAAATGCAAAGATACAATGGTGGTTTAAAACCATTCCACTGTTTTGTAAATTTTCAATAAAATGTCAAATTGGTATGACTCACTCCTGAGATGACTCTGATCGTTCCGAGAATATCCGCTTATTTGTATTCCTGTGGCAACGATCGACTTCTAATTGTCTGCTTACTAGTAAAGAACATCACTGAGGTCACCGCCAGCTTTTCCTGTCAGAAATGATGAATTAGGAGTTGGGATTTGCAAAAAAAAAAAAAAAAGTTGGATCGGTAGCCTGTATGTTAGGTTTGATAAAAAAAAAAATAAAAAAAAAAAACTCATGATACAGCAGTAAGTATCTGGTTACTGTTAAATGTCATTATACAGAGGACAGTAGGATCTGATGATAAAAGACTGTTGCCCCTCCAGCTATCACACAGCCATCTGTCATCAAGCTTTGGGGCATTTAAATAGCAAAATCATTCCATATGATGCACCTCGCAACATTCATCTTTCTTTTAGCTTTTTGTAAAGTTAGAACATGGAATTGATCAAATTTTATTGGGATTTTATGTGACAGACAAAGTTATATAAAAGAAAATGTGTCTACAGATGTGCAAAGGCTCTATGAATTCCACTGAAGGGCTGCTGCTTCAGAATATTTGTAAAAAAAAAAAAAATATTAAAAACCATGTATCCTTAGCCTTCCAATTCACAATGATGAACCACTTTTGTATTGGTCTATTACATAAAATTCAAATAAAACACATTGAACATTTTTTTTAGTATAAAGGCATAAAGGCCATGACAAATATGTCGAAAATATGCCTTTGTGCATGTGTTCACAAAGCTATTAAGCATGAGAGATCAACCAGAAGTTCAAGAATTTTGTTCTGTTCAGCTCATTNGTGAAATTACATGTAAGACATGTTCAAACTGAATCTTACTCTCAAGACGGCTTGTTTGTTTTCAGCTCGAGGAGAGGCCGGCGTTTTCCGGTGGGACAATGAGTCCCAGAGTCATTTACATTTCTGCATGAATATGTCAGGGCAGAGGTAAAACATAAGCCCAGAGAAGAAGAAGAAGAAGAGGGTGGTTGGGGGCAGGGGGGTAAAATTACCATTTTTCAGAGCAGTAGCTTAGCAACAGCAACTTTATTTAGAGCCTTTAATGTCCTTGCTTGGGTCAAGCTGTGCCAGCTCGCCTCGGGGAGAGCAGCGGATGTGATGTCTTTAATTGGTGCAACAGTTAGATTAAAGGGAAGGAGGAGGTGAAAATGAATCAGAAGAATTTTCACCTTTTCAATTCCCAAGTCTTTTCTTTTCTTAAAGCGCTAAAAGAGCTGAGAGCATTTGCTCTGTCTGTTTTTTTGTTTTTTTTTCTGGATGAACAGCTCTGATTTTCACTTACATGCGATCGTGATGATGTAAGATGCAGATCCGAGGGCGAAAGCGAATCTGCATCCAGGGACAGAGTTCAGGTCCAATCACCTCAGGTCCCATTAAATTGGTGTGACATTTTTATTTGAATTACTAAATTAACATTTTAGCAATATTCTGATCAATTGAGATGCACCTGCAGATAATGACTGTTATGGAGACTCCAAGTTGATACACCTTTCTGCAGTTTGATTCTCTCTTCACATTCTAGATACCAACATTCTCATCCAGGCTAATGACCAGCGGCTGACAACAACAAAAAAAAAAAAACTTGGTAACTTTATTTGATGGGGGGTGAATAAGACTGTCATGACACTGTCATAAACATGACATAACACATGTCATGAACATGAATAAGCCTTCACAACTTGACATTAACCAAGAAATCATTACTGTTTAAACTTTACCTTTAATAACATAAAGTTACCTAATTTTTAAAGTGCAATCAGTAATACTTTTATAACAAATTTATATCAGTATCAGTAACAAAAAGTCCTCAGTTTGTATAGAAGTACAAAGATTTATGTCTGTGTGTCTTTTTAA
>NW_006799946.1:3357472-3462398 GCF_000485575.1 Poecilia formosa
TATTTTAATACAATGCATTATATACACTTAAAAAAAACAAAACATTAACATTAAACGTGCTAGCTTTAAATGTTATCTGAAGACATAATAACAGCACTTGTCAGAAGTGGGTTTTCTCTGCAGGAGAAACTAATGAGGCTAAGACGAGCCTCATTAGTTTCTGGAAACTGTCCCAACAATAACCACTAGGAAGTCTTTATTCTACACGGTGGTTCTGTGGTCTGATGAGGCCGACAGATGGGGGGCGGTGGGTGAACGGGTGCCACTGGCCCTGGATGCTGGGACTGTCGGTGTGATACGGCTTGCGGATGCGGATGATGTCCTGGCCAGATTGGTCGGTCAGCTTGGTGAGAACCTCTAAGACCTGCTGCGACGTTTTGTTGCTGAGCAGCTCCTCCTTTGTGTTACCATTTACTGCAGGGTGGGAGAGTAAATGTATCATGTGGTGAGAGACTGAATGGGAACAAGACAAACGTGTAACTCTGACAGAGTTACATGTTTGTCTAGGTCTTGTTCCTGAGTATTAATCTTAGAAAAAGGGGTAACATACTGCCCCCTACAGTACATTAAGAGTTACATCACAGTTCACACTTTCTCATAATTAGCTAATTTATTACACAGTGATATGGTATTTGCATTTTGCTTCATGACTGTTTATTTATTTATTTTTTTAATTTATTCTTGTTCTGGTTCCTGTTCTGTTATTAGATATATTAATGTGCAAAATTTATATAGACTTTAATCGTAGTTGCATATCTATGAAGGAACGGAAAAAGTCTGAATTTGTCATGTGAATGCAACATTGCAGTCTATCTGAAATCACAAACAGGTCGATTTTGTAATGAAACCCAGATCTTATTTCAATCGAACAAACTCCTTAAGTGGCTTAAAATCTAGTCAAATCATTTCAAACACTTCCGAATTACATGGCAATCAAGCAATTTATGAGAGCATGTAAACTTTTGAAGAGAGCTGCATGATCAGAGAGAGAGCCTGAGTCTTAGTTTGAAATTTGACTTTTTTCAAATATTTTATCTAAACATTAATAACCGGAGCCCCATGTGTAAGGATTTAAAAATGCTTTCAAGAGAACACAATGCTTTTCCCTGATTCTATATTTGTGATGATCTTTGGAACAATCGGGACACTTTTACCAATTATTAATCACATAACTACAGTACAAATAAAATAAAACCATCATGAGAAGACCAATTCAATATTTAGTCAATATTGTGGGTACTTACAGTACTCTGCAACTACTTTAGGGATACTACAGAGCTGAGGAGAAACATAAACAACAGTCCCAGGGTTCTTCTTGGCAAAATCCACCACTCCCTCCTCAATGAAATCCCTACAGGAGGAGAAGATGAACTAGTTTGTAGACAGTTCTACAAATAAGGCACGTTTTAAGAAAGAAAGTAAAGCGTGCAACATTTCAGTAGATATCTGACAATATTTCTTACAATGAAAAAAGGTCACTGGTTTTGACAGTTCCAGCTGGGACTTTAAGTACACTGTCACGTAAACAAACTTCTGGATTTATAGTGAGATTAAATTACACACAGATGGAATCTACTTACTAAACAGGGGACTTTCTGAAGGACAGAGTGTCCTTTTATAAAGCCACTGTCAGTCTTCCACGTAAATTTCTAAAAAATCGTTAAAGTCTGCAGTTGTACAGAGACAAAATGTAAATGTGCAAAGGAGTACAATACCAACCTGACTCCCAGTGCGCTCGGAGACTTCTTGGAGAACATGATGGAGACCCGTTTCAGTTGACACACGTATCGGCCCACGCCGTTCTGAAGAACGCTCTTCAGGAAGCGGCTGGGCGTCCCTCTGGATGTCATCCTTTCACCTTCAACTTTATCTTCAACTCAGTAAAGACAGACCACTGCTAACATGTAGTAATTTATAAAACTGCGATACCTAAACTCGTAGAGGACAACCTCTCGGCTAGGAACACAAGGCAGCCCGTCGCTTGAAAGGTCCGATGTGACACATACACGGAACTGAAGTTTCATAGCATAGCTACAATATGGAGCGCCGTCTGCCATATTGTGTGTGGCAGGTTCTAGGGTTCTCCTTGGAAACCAACGCAAGATTTTTCGTGTTGGTAGTTAGACTGGAATAGTTTTCACGTGCAGTTCCTTTTCCTGTTTTAAAATAACATTACCACGGTGTGCGAGGGAATGCAAACTTACTGCCAGGGGGAAATCCTCTGTATTCCTTCGGGACCTTTGTAGTTCAATTTAACTCGATTCAGTTAATTTATATAGTGCAAATTCACCACAAATGTCGTCTCGTGGCACTTTAGTAGAAATAATAACTTCAATAACTACAATTACAATTATTCAAAGTAGTTAACAGTTTCCAAGAAAACCCTGCAGATTTCATCGAGTCAGTGGCTTGCAGCATTTAACATTTTAGACCCTTTCTGGACCGAATCTCCATTTACGGCACAATCCCCCAGCTTGATCAAAGTTTCTTTTTTTTTTTTTTTTTTTTTTTTTTTTTTTTTTTTGCATGCAACAAAAACTGCCACACACAATATGGCAACGACATTGACGTAAGGACCTGAACGCGCAAGAGATGTTTCTTCTTCTATAATTTGTTTTAGACGGACTTGTTTTGAAAGCGTACCAATAAAACCCGGGCTGCATGGAGCATGGGACAAGACGAGGTCAGACGTTTAGCAGGTAAAATGTCTTTATTAAGATCATGGTTTTTATTAACGTAACACACATTTTTTTAAGCTGATTTTATAAGGTGCTTCACTGTCTACTTCCAGTCTGTGAATTGTGTTCGCTTGAGTGAAAAAGAAGACTTAGCATAAGCCTTAGTATATTTCTGTATCACTTCATGAAGTCAGTTGTGTAGCTTTAATGCATCTAACTAATGTTTTGCACGCGTTTTCTTCTTTGTGTGTTTTTGTAGGTCAAATGAGCTAAGCAGATAGCCAATGTGGAGAGGCCTGCTGCTGAAGGGCACCACCTGTCTCCTGCAGGTGTCAGCCCAAAGCTTTCTCCATCAAAGACATGCTTCCTCCCAGTGTTTCAGACTTCTCACCCATAGGTCTGTCCACAAACTTCGAGAGACATCATGCATCCCGAGGCTTAGAAGTACAGACGTCTTCCAATCCCACAACCTGATCAGGAATTATAAAAAGGACGCCAAGTCCACTGTAGAGTTCCCTCTGAGTCCCATCACAGTCACAGACATCAAGCAGTACTTGCGCTCCAAAGACATTCTCTTCCACGATGGCTACAGCTGCCTCCACATCCCAAGCATCTTCATCGACGCGTTCACGAGGAAGGACAGCTTCTCCCTGTTCATTGACAAAACCACGGGACAGTTTCTGTGCAAGGACACGCTGGTGGAGGGCAGCTGGGAGGACCTCCAGGACTGCCTGGAGGTGATGCAGAAGGACGAGCAGGACTCGCTCAGCCCTCATGTGCTGCTGGGGTATCCGGAGAGCCTGGAGGAGCAGGAGGAGACGGAGAGGGAGCAGAGGGAAGTGCGGGAAATCTGGTCCAGCTCGTTGCCCTTCACAGATCTCCACGACGAGGAAGCTCAGCTGGTTAAAGCCATGTTCCGGGTAGGATTAAGAAGAACTTCATTTTGTGTTTATGTGCTGTTCTCTGAAATGCTACAACTAAATATGCATGTTGCAAGATTCTAAAAGGTAGTTCCAAAATCTTTAAAAAAAAAAAGAAAAAAAAACTTATTCCTGTTTACAGTCAAACACTGCATATCGTCAAACATTAAAGTTATGAATTATGGTTACACTGGATTTACGTAGGGCTTTATTTGGTCGGCAGGTAGGATTTTTTTTATTATCATTATTTGCCAAGTTTCAACAATTTTATTGGCAGAAAAGTCAAATTGTCAAGTGTCATTTATTTAGTAGCAAGGTGACTTCTTAAGGAAGTTGTTTTCCTTGGATTTAATTTAGGGGTATCGTTGTGATGGGGTTCAGTACAATTTAGGGGTATCGTTGTGATGGGGTTCAGTACAAGGGTATGTCACACCTTTCTGGTTGGTGTTTGTATAAGACTCAGAAAACCATGAATTGTTTCCGTTCCATTTCACAAACATGCACTTGATCGATCACATCAAATCCCAGTAAAACGCCTGAAGTTTCTGGGTGAAAATGTTCAAAAAGTTTGAATACTTTTGCAAGACACCATAATTGGTGAATTTAAACAAAAGGTTTTAAAAGTGTGAGTCACAGTAAAAAGAAAATCTGCATCTCTAGCAACACGATAGAGTTAATAATCTTTTGCGTAATGCAGACCTTTTTTAAACTTTTATCCGTACTGATTGTTGGACTACCTCACAAACTCTTCGCTGTTTTACTTTTTCAGATCACAAAGATCTCCAATGCAACCCTGAAGAAGTTTGGAGTGAGGCTCTTTAAGCCCACCAAGAGTCTGGTTTTCCCCTGGTTCGGTGGTCCCGACTCCTCCTTGAAGGGGATCAAACTCCTCTCCGCCCAAAGGACAGACGGAGAGAAGGTCACCTATCACGAAGCCACAGTTCCAAAGTGCAGCTCCTACTTCAACTTGTTCGGCCTCGCCCTAGTGAGCCGTATGGACTCGGAGGTGGTGGTGACGGGCTCCGAGTTGGACACTTTGGCCGTTAGCCAGGGCACCGGGCTCCCCAGCGTGGCTCTGCCCCGCGGGGTCAGCTGCCTCCCGCCGGCCCTGCTGCCCTACCTGGAGCAGTTCAAGAGGGTGACACTGTGGCTGGGGGGCGACATTCGCTCCTGGGAGGCATCGAAGCTCTTTTCGCGTAAGCTGGGCCTGCGCCGGTGCACCCTGGTGCGACCGGGGGAGTTCCAGCCGTGTCCACTGGAGGCGCTCTCCCAGGGGAAAAACTTGTCCCGCATTGTCAAAGCCTCCATCCCAGCGGCGCACAAGTCCATTGTCTCTTTCAAGCAGCTCAGAGAGGACGTTTACGGAGAGCTGGTGAACACAGATCAGGTGGCTGGAGTTAAGTGGACCAGATTTCCGGAGCTCAACCGGATCTTAAAGGGACACAGAAAAGGAGAGCTCACAGTTTTCACAGGTACTAATCTGTCATTTGTCTACTTACTTTATTTAAAGCTGGAACAGAAATAGTGGATAAAAATGGAAATCTTCACAAACCGGCCCAAATTGGAACCAGGCCCAAAATAAACGGTGTAGTTAAACAGTTTTGAAGGAATTGTATCTATTTAAATGTAATTATGTTTCATATCTGTGCGTTTTTCTTCAAAGAAAACTGAACTGCTACTTTATTATGTGGGCATAAAATGCTTTGTTTAAAGGTATGAAACAGAAGTAGGAAAGGGTCCTGTCCAGTTTTCTATCAGTGCGTTTCCTATCCAGGTCCAACCGGAAGCGGGAAGACCACCTTCATCAGCGAGCTCGCCCTGGACCTCTGCATGCAGGGTGTCAACACGCTGTGGGGCAGCTTCGAGATAAACAACGTGCGTCTGGCTAAGATCATGCTGACGCAGTTCGCCATGCAGAGGCTGGAGGAGAACCTGGAGCAGTACGACTTCTGGGCTGACAGATTCGAGGAGCTGCCGCTTTACTTTATGACGTTCCACGGACAGCAGAACATCAAGTATGTTTGATCAGGGCGGTCAGTTTATACCTGTCTCTCCCTTCTCTTTGAGTTTTCTTACGTTTTTGCCGACGCGACTGCCGTTTTTAATCAGGAACTCTTCCGTGAACTTGTTTTCATTCCAGGGCAGTACTGGACACCATGCAACACGCTGTCTACCTCTACGACATCAACCATGTCATCATTGATAACCTGCAGTTCATGATGGGTCAAGAAAACCTCTCAGTAGATAAGTGAGTGGAAGCATAGACTTTTATTCAGTGTCAGGGCAGAGAGAGCTTAATGTTCTGGCATGTAAGCAGGCAAATGTACAAAAACTGCAAATTTACAAAAACCTGTAGATTCATCTGGAGCAGGTTTACTGAAACACACAAAACCACAACATTTCAGCTAACAGTCGCATCAGTAAGGTAACTGAAAGTCCTGCTGAAGGTAGACAACCGCTTACCTGAGCCGTCCTTCTTAAGGTGGACCAATTGGCAAGTGGTCTACCTGCCACCACCGTGATTGGCAGGTGTTAAACAATGTTCTTTGAACACCTATTCCTTACAAAGTAGATTTGAAAATAGCTGTCTAGTTAGGCTCTAATCGTTAACACATTTGAATTAAAACATGCAAATGAATTTGCAATCCAGATTTGCCGTCCAGGACCACATCATCGGGGTGTTCAGGAAGTTTGCCACCAACAGCAGCTGCCACGTCACTCTGATCATTCATCCCAGGAAAGAGGAGGACGACAGGGAACTGCAGACTGCGTCCATCTTCGGTTCTGCTAAGGTATTTAATTTCTATTTTTTTTTTGTCCAATCTCTCCCATAAAAGGTCTAGTAGGGGTTCTGCAGGGTCTTAAGTTGAATAAGGCCGAATCATTTTTTACTATATCCCAAGTTAAATTCACTCACGTCTTGACATTTCCTCAACTGGTTTAGCAAAATAAAACTTTTAAGTGTGTCAAAGAAGAAATTTACGAGGGTACTTTTTTATGCGCTATTGGACTCATTTTGTTTAAATTGCTGTAAATTTAATTTACTGAAACATGCCGAAACCGTGGTTTACCCAATGAGTAGGAAGAACAAGAAGTAGAGAAGAACACGTACTTGTGATGTCAAAAAGAAAAGACGTATGTGGCGCACGCGTCCTGACCTTTGACCTCTCTCCAGGCAAGCCAAGAGGCCGACAACGTCCTCATTCTGCAGGAGAAGAAGCTGGTGACTTGTCCCGGCCGCAGGTCGCTGCAGGTCACCAAAAATCGCTTCGACGGAGACGTGGGCATCTTCCCCCTGGACTTCATCAAGTCTTCGCTCACCTTTTCAACGCCCATCAAGGGGAAGCACAAGTTGAGGAAGGTCGCAGCTAAGCCGGAAAACGAGGAGGAGGTCCAGGGGAACGAGGTAACCGCGAAGAAGGACGAAGGGAAGAAGGAAAAAGCGACAAAAACTGCGAAGGCATCGCAAGCGGCTAAATGCCCCGCTAACAGAAACGATAAAGCAAAGTAGTGATTCGCAAAAGTGTTTAGAAAAGGAAGTGAGCTCTCAAAACTTGACTAAGCTGAAAATATTTACAGCACTGTGTGCAAAGGTTTTGAGTCATCCCTTAATATTTTACATACTGTTTGTAATGGAGCTAAAACATGATCTGACTGCCTGATCTGTCCTATAACGTCTCTACGTTCTCTGCTTTGAAACTCTAGAAAAGATGTCCATTACCATCTGACTTTTTCTGGTTTAATAAGATGCAAACTGTCAGAAGTGTGAATAAGCATGTTTTTCTGTGTATCTCATACATTTGTTATTTACACACCCACACCACACAGTTGCATCACAATCAGCTGGAAATAATCTGACTCCAAAAGGAGAAACACATGTATGGATTTATTACAGTGTGATACATGTAATTTTGACGATTACGGCATATGTCTGAGACACCTAAAATCGAGTCTCCCACAAAGTCTCATCACCACGTTTAGCAGAAACGAATGCTTCTTACGTAGGCCACTCTTGTGTAATGAATTTATATACGATGAGTTTCACTGTTGGTTGTGAAGTTTGGTTGTCAGACTTCTGGGACTCGTTTAAATCCAATTTCCAGTCTTGGATTCCAGAAATTCCACCTAGTGAGGACAATTCAAAATCATTATTGTTTTCAGGCCATTGGAGGGATTTTTTTATTTTTTGCAGTAACGTACACTTCTTGCATGTGTTCACTGCTCATGTGTAGTAGACATTTTACCGGTATGTTTTGATGCTGCTTTAAGACTTGGAACGGCCCAGAAAATGTGTGACGCTCCTTATTTTAACTGGAGGATGACATTACGAGTGATCAGCTACCTTAAACGTTATCCTTCTCTAAAGTTACAGAAGATGATGAAAACAGTGTCATGCGTATCTAGTCAGTCGTAAGTTCAAGGAAAAATTTAGTCAAAATTTGACTTTTGTTGCAGCGTTTAAAGCTTTTCATCCAAGTATTTAATTTACTGTGAAACTAAGATCCACTGTATTTTGTTTGGCACTATCAATGTCTGTATTACCATAATGTGTTCTCACTCTACTGATCTTTTTCATACACTTTGTATCATGATTTATTAAAAAAGCTTTTTTCTACATAAAATCCCATTGTTGATGTGCTTCTATCAATGGTCAGCAGGGGGCAGTGTGGGATAAAAAAAAACAATAAATACGGACTCCTTGTGCCTAAACGTAGCAGCAGCGATGTTTTTCATAAAGTAGGAGGAGTTTCCCCGAAGGTGTTTAATAGATAACTGCAGCATGACAAAGCACAAAAGCGGGCATTAATTAGATTCTGCTTGCCCTCGAGTATTTAAATATTGGCGACTTTGATGAAGTTACAGATTACGCATGCGTAAAGATGCACATCGGGTTAAGCACGCCTACCTGTCACTGTGTAGCATTAAACCCTTCCTGCATCATGTTACACAATCTATTATTTAGGATGACTTTTAATAAATGCACCACGTTTCAAATGGTCTTCACATGAATATTTAATAGGTGGAATCAACTGTCCTACCTTTGCTTAGCTGGTTTTGCTCGTAGGTGGAATTGATTAGGTCTCATCACACTCGCATCAAACCAAATACATTCCACATTGATGATGTGAAGGCAATAAATAAATAAATAATTGCATGGTGTATATCAAGGTTTTTTTTTTAAATTATTTATAATCTTGGTATCTGTGATGAATATGGAATATGTTAATTCAGAAATTCAAACAACTGCAATAGCGAGAAAAACTCTCAAGTAGTATGAAATGTTGATCAAAACCATCTAATCTGATTAGTTTTCAACTTTTTTTTTCAAATTCTACTTGGGTTCCTTCAGGATCGTGTAACCCCCAAACTGCAACTCAACTACTGGCAGCATAGAATTGTGTTTTTTTATTATTATTATTATTATTGTGGCTTCACAGTCCAAACAAAGGAAATTATATTTGGTTTATATTCAGATGTATAATCCTCTGCTTTCATCTCACCCAATTATTCTCTTCAGCCACACCCTTTACATGTCCTTCATCACTTCATCCTTTAACCTTCTCCGTGGTTTTCCTCGTTCCCTTCAACCTGGAAGCTGTTTATTCAACATCCTATATGCATTATGTGCAGTGCTTTGTAAGTTATTACGCACCTTGAAAGTTAATATTTTTGTTAAATTACAGCTACAAATTTAAGAGTATTTTTTTTGGAGGGGGGCGTATTTTATGATAAAGACCAACAAAATCTGATTTCTGTCTCGTTTTGATCATATTTATCCTTATTTGGATCTGTTGTGTGATAGATGTCCAAGTATGACTGACCCGTCAACAATCAACGGGACTCATTAGTATGTGGGATAATGTGAACAAGCAGAAGTTGGATTCAGACTTTTCCTGTCATGCACAGGCTTGAGCAGTTCTGCAGGCTTGTCAAACAACTTGTTGCAAGTCATCCCTGAACGTTTCTGCAGCGTTGTTTGCCTTGGTGTGGACCAGCCGATGTTGGGGCCTCTCTGTCTGCTTCTAATTTCTTTTCTGGCTCCGTCCTTCCCAGACCAGTCCAGAGAAGCCCGTGGCTCCAAACTCAGCCAACACAGACGATGTGGAACTCTTAAGCACACTGGATCACTGAGACGTTAAATGTAACGTTGTAAACCATGAGAAATATCCCTCTATGTTTTACACACATAAATCTTTGTGTATGACTGTGGATGGGTATAGTGATTCCTAGATTCTCTCTCTCTTTTTTTTTTTTGTTAACTACTGCGTAAGCACACACAGCCTTTTGTACTGACTCCAGGCTGTGTGCTGGATGGGTCTGTGTGTCCTCTTGACTTTGTGGGTGTGGGATATGGATTCATGGGTTTCTGAATGGGCTTCTTTGTGTTTTCAGGCATTACTGCATCGAGTTGATGGCAGCCCTGTCGCCTGAGTGCTCTTCTAGAGGCAAAAGCTCAAGAAAATCAGTACAAAACGCCACCAAATAGCCATGCCCTTTTTGCTGTTAGTCATTACTCATAGCATGAAGTAAAGTTTCCTAAATGTTCTATCATAAAATGCCTTTGTCAAATTAGAGCTCTGGATAAGTTTGGTTTAATCTGTGCTTTGCATGCCAATCCAAATAGTTCCCATCTGGCGAGAATAGCAGATGAAACAATCTGAGCAACGCAGCTTTTTAATCACGGGGGAGACAAATAACGCGGAGACCAAAAGAATCCCACTTTATCAAATCCTTCGGGATGTGGTACAACAAAGCTGAGAAAAGATGCTTCATCTGCTCATAAATCAGCTAAAAATCACATCAAAACACACAAATAGTGTCTAGCAAATTAGATTGTTTTTTTTTGTAAACTGCTTCCACACAAAGCCTTATATGGTATTATACAAAGAACAAAAGATGGAGATGAGAGCTGCTTTGAACTGTGTTGATGGTGGGACGCATGGATACATGCGTGCATAGCTTTTCGCTTCATTAGCTTACCCTTCATTTAGCCAGCTATATTTAACAAAGTCTGGAGGTAATTTAGGGATTTGCAATCAGTCAGTCGACTCTGGACTTTAATACAGAGTTCACACAGAGACATGGTCTCCTCTTTTATGTAATGACATTATAAAGGTAACAATAGAAAACACTGGAGCTACAGTACAAAGTACGAAGCTACAAATTGCCAACCAATCTATGGACGCATTTATACAAAAGCACTATAAGAATTCAGTCCATTAACTTTTTTAATAGGAGTAAGTAGATTTTTTTGTTTTTTTTTGTTAATAATAAATGTTTCCAGCTAAGAGTTACATAAAAACATTCTTGTATCTTTGTATTAAATTTGAAACTGTGGATATGTAATTTTCAATAAATATCAATCAACATAAACCCACTGTAATCCTTAATCAGTCATTTTGCATTAGTACTGAACGGTCAAAACAAAAAAAAAGTATTTTCTTGTCAGTATGTAAAAAAGTTGCAGCGCTACTGACAGTCATATGAGATATGATATGGTATAAAGTATTATATATGATATGATTGAAGGCTTTTGATGTGGCAAATTTGCAAAAGATATCACCTCCTTCAAAATAAAGCTTCAGCTCCCTCCATGCTTTCGATGCCTTCCTTGGGAGAAAAAAAATAACTCATGCAATGTGATAAAACGTGACATAAATGACGCGACACCTGGCCATTCATTACGTGTATTCCCCTATGCGGTGCTGTAACAAGTGATGAGCCTCAATTCAAAAAAAAAAAAAAAAAAAAGAATTTAAGAAAGCCTGACGACGAAATAGAAAACATGCAAAAACACCCAACATCACATAACTCAGCAGTGTTCATGCTGACGGAATACACTACTTTAACAAATTGTAAATCTAAAATCCTCAGAAAACCTCATTCCCATCATGACCACATGAATTTTGAGGTTCGTTTCTGTGTGGCGCTGCAGCGGCCCCGCTGCGCTGGAGACTTTCCAGAGGCCCTTTTTCAGACTCACACAGCTGATGCAAGTAGCCCTGCTACCCCTCCTCATGTCAGGACATGAGGGAGGTGGGTTTTTGCTCTGTCTCTCTCACGTGGCATCTGGCACGTTTGACCCACATTACGCCTTCTGCTGGGCATATTAATAACCACATCCTCCTCTGTGTGCTCTTAGACCAGGACACAGCTCAGGTTTCAGGCTCATTATGTGAAGCTAATACAGTAATGTTGGTAATTAAAAAAAAAAAAAAAACCAAGCAAGAAGATATACCACAAGTTTTTATTTTCTGCTACGGCACGTCCTAATCTAAAGCTCTCTGTGAAATTAGAATTAATCATCTGACAATAACATTTTGGCTGCTGATGTGATGCTCTGTGATGCACCGCCACGGAAAAGTCTCGAACCACTCCTAATTTTCCCATCCCGTAAATTCTTGTAATCTCATAAAGTGATCACGAGCTATAAATCCCCAGACTTTCCGAACGATCGTTTAAGGTGTTCATTTGAACACCTGGCAAATTAAAAATAAGTCATCTAAATTAGGAGAAATTGGGGAACTTTGTTATAAGCGGTCTATTGTGTTAAACAGCTTTATTGTCTGAAATTTTGAGCACATAAAAGAAAATGAATGTAAAACAACTATAAAAGACAATGGCAGGAATTAACTGGATTAAATGGACATTGACTCTTTTGATTCGAACATTTATGGGCTGTAAAAATTCCAGGAGGAAATGCTTTTGGACAATGAAATTTTGGAGAGACCTTGGAGTAAAGTAGTTAAAATATGAGAAAGATCAAATCTGTGTTTCTGTAGACTACACCTTCCATTCAAACAAAAGGGAAAAAATTAAAAAGCAATCAGTATGAAGAAGTTCATAACTGTATTAATAAGTGCGCTTCTCAAGCAGATATTTAGCATCTGTTTTGCTGTCACTGAGAAAAATACTGAGATTGAAGAACAAAAGTGAAATAGCAACAAAAAGACACCCATGAGGGAATTGTTGGTCCTAAATTTGAAACAATAGTTAAAATACATCACTGAAGAATTGTAGACTATTTATATCAAGCCCCCATTTATTGAGTTATTTTATGTAAAAAAAAAAAAAAAAAAAAAGGAATTGAACAACAAAAAGCTAGGACTGAAGGAATGATTTCCTTTTTGACAGTCACTGAAAAAAAGAACTGGAATCAAAATTATGGAGCTAAAACTGTCTCATAATTCACAAATGCACCGTTTTAGCTCCATATGAGGACGCCGTGTCTTCATGGCTCATATGCTAACCTGTCATGCCTTGTTACACAGTGACCGTGAGCTCCTCCAGCCACGCAGCTGCGCTGCAAACACCTGTCTCCTGCGTGGACGTAGCCATTAATGGAATTATTGTTTTCTTAAACTTTTGTACATGCTGCAGTGTACTTTCACAAAGAACGTACGCTGGGCTCAGTGTGTGTTTTTTTTTTTAATGCCAAGCTGTGTCAGTTTCCTGAATAGAGTCAGTGAGGAGTCTGTTTTAAATTTGCCATGTGTAATTTCCTTGTCTCGCTAAAAGTATTTCTTGCTCTGCATTGCTGCAAAATGAAGACCGAAGTATAAAATAGCTCCGCTAATGGGAGCTAACGCGGAAGTGATAAGTGATTTCTCACCCAGTGCTACTATCGACAATTACATAGTTCCAAATTGCTGTCCTGTTTAAAACTCCTTCTTATTCTCCTCTGTCTGTTCAGCCGCCGCTGTGGACACCATGTGCTCATATTAAACTGTCATGTTGCATTAGACATGGACCCTGATTCGCCCCAGCCACACAGCTGTGCCGCAAACACCTGCCATCTCCGTTTGCTCAGCTAACCGTGTCCCTCCTGGAAAAGGGTTTCGAGGGACATCATCATATCCAGGGTTTATACGACAGAAATCTGGCCAACTAGAGAGCCGAGATGCTTAATCTTCTCCGGCACTGTTAAGGGAAGCCCTAAAGAAATTGGAAAGTATTGGAGTCCTTCATAAGCTGGAATGCTTTGAAATAAGAGGGCAGGTGGGTTGATAATCAAAGCTTACCGTAATTATAGAGGGAAGGAGGTGTGAATGTCGGGTTTTTACGTGAGTGGTCGGCCTCACTGCTTTTGAGCGAGTGGTTCGAATTGGTGTCCCGTACTTCTGGGCACAAGTGAAGCACACCTGGCAGGACTCCAGCTCCTCACATCGAGCCTCTTTTAATTCACTCTGAAGGCGAGAAAAAAAAAGACAAGAAAAACACGAAACAGGGACAGCTAACCAGGCGTACACTTCAAACCCGGGCCAAAGAAAACTGCTATTCACTCTCAAATTAGCCGTTTCCACGGCCACCTTCAAACGAGGCCCCTCTCTGTCTAATCTGCTCAAGCTGCGTGGACACGCCAACCGTCTGCTTCGCGAGCTCCTGGACGCGGAAAACCACAGCGGTTAATTGAAGAATTATCAGCGCAAGCACGGTTAGTTAAGCTCATCATCAGTTTGCTGTCGTCCATCAAGCCAGGCCCAGGCCACGCAGGAGTTCCGTTCCGGTGCCATCATCTACACAAAAAATGTTTCTTTTTAGATCAGCTAAGAAATCACATCATCAACGCACATTTTGCAGAGGCTGTGAATTACAAAAAGGAGATTGTTTGCTTGTGAGAACTGAAATTAGTGCACGGTCCAGTATTGGACAGCTGAGATCATCTTTTGGCTTCTCAAAGCTTTAGACAACAACAAAAGCTGAATTATTGCTTTGGGGGGAAAAAAAAAAGTCAGACAGGAGCCAGAAAAGATCGCTGCCCTAATATATCGATATAAATATCAAGTGGCAGACGCTGATTGTTAAATTGCAGATGGAGTTAGTTAATCGTAAATTGTAAACTTAAAGATTAAAGAAAACAAAAGAAAGGGGCCACCTGCAGATCGTTACTGACTGGATCATATGTGGAAGTGGATCCATGTAAAACCTGCGTCTGGGAATTTCTAGACAAACCATATGTTCTCTTTCAGACCACATAAAACTCTATTGTCTGACTCTACTGCTTTCATAGCAATATAATTTGTCCATCTGAAGTTATTTTAACCTTTCTGGTTGAGTATTTTACTTGGAAAAAAGATACTCAGTTTCACTTGGGGGCCAGGGGGGGAGCACCAAATATGTTTGAACTTCTGTAAAATAAGTGACTTTCCAAAGGCAAGTGGCTGAAGAGTTCCTTTCTGTGATCAACTGAGATGTATTAGTCAGTACAGGTCTATACCTTTGGAGTCAAACTGTTATGATTGGACAGTGTTAGATGGAGCTGGCTTCAGTATAGTTGAATACCTGCTTGTCAAAGTGGCTTGAGATGGAGTTTGTTGTGAAGCAGCACTGTGTAATTACATTGAAACGAACAGAACAATGGGACACTGACACCTGCTCTACCCGGCTTTTCCATAACATTGCAACTCGACTCCTGACAGACACAAGCAAGTGAGACCACAGCTTGTGCATTTCTTGCCTCCTTTGCACCAGATCTCTGCTTAGTTTTACCGTTTGAAAACCAGATACGAATCGTCTTTGTCCTGGAGCCACGGGCAAAAGTTTGCTGCCTTTATATTTTCTTTTCTTTTCTATGGAAGGTTCTCCTGGCCCTGTGTCAGAAATCATTTACTCATTAGAAGCACACTCTTTTTAACAAGATTTTCCACCAATTCAGAATAGCTTCCCAATCCCCGAAGAAGAAAAGCAAACCCATTAGCATGATGCAGCCACCACCATGTTTTCTCAAAGGGATGGTGTGTGAACTGCAATGCCTGTTTTGTGCCACACATGGTGGCACTTTTGCATGCAGAGCAAGTTATATCTAAGGGTGACAGAGTAAAATGGGCTGAACAGGAACGCACACCACTCTTTTCTGATTTTCTTTTCAGAAAAACATGGGAAAACATTGTTCCTTTCCTTTCATTTCACATCTCTGCACTACTTCTATAAAATTAAATATTAACAAAGCGAACCGTTTGAGGCTGTAATGTGACGGCATACAAATTCATCTTCAAGGCATCATGCATGAACAGCATCCTGGCTGCAGGAAGTGATATCTGGTCTGGAGCAGATTAAAGCCATTACTGTATCTAACTTTAGCGTTATTCACCATACTTCCAAAACAATGTGGAAACTCGTTTTTTCAGACTCAGTGATGATTGCTGATTCTATTGTTACACTTATAAGAGTATGTTGGGCTGATTTATTGTGTTGATTTGTATTTCCATTCATTCCCCCCCCCCACTTTTGTAGATCTCACATTTGGTCAAGTGTTTGTTTTATGTGGACTTTGAATGTTGTGTTGGAGCCACAACAGATGAAAATGTCAAATCATATAGTTCACAGACTGCAAAATGATAGACTCAACTAGCCAGTTGGCATTTCACACCTGTCAGCCAATTAAACTTGTGAGGAAATAGCAAAGGTTAACATGACCACAAAATAAAAAGTTTTAACTAAATCTCTGTGTTCAAACTTTTTTTTTTTTTTTACTTTCTATCTTTGTGTAAACTTGCGTTGCATTTTGTTTTTGTCTTTTCTAACATTTTTGCAAACAGTGCTCTGTGTGGTAAAATTCCTTTGCTCTCAAAATATGCAGAGAGAGAGAGAGAGAGAACAATGGATGTACTATTGGAATCTTTCCAGTCACTGAACAAAAGCGGAATAACAACGCTGGTTTGGAAAACTGAACTTTGCTGTCTGCGGATGTTCCTGTTCTTTAACTTCTGTTTGCTAAATGTCACATAGTGTGTGTGCGTGTGTACGTTTTCTTTTATCAAGAGCTTCAGCTGGAACTGCAGAACCTGGTGAATTTTATAAGCAGCCTGTTCGTGTTACTTCCCTACTGTAAGGTGGTGAAACAAAACTTTGCATTTATGTGACTTTAGTGTCCAAAAATGACAATCTTTTGGCGTTTTATAGGGCAGTCAAACCCAAAGTAGCTCAAGGATGATGAAGAAATGATACTTGGGTTTAAAAGTTTTCTAAACAACAAAACAAATCTGAAAAAAAAAACCTTATCTCTAGCCCCAGTGTTTTGCAGCCTCTGAAATGTTCTAATCTTTGACTTAGAAAGATTGTAAGAATTCTTACAAATTCTTTAATTTGTAAGAATAAACCCAGGAAACCGTTTATATTTTGCGAGGGACTAAACACAAAGAGGATCCTGGATACTTTTGCTGACCAGAAACTGAACTTTTTATCAATTACATCAGTCTAATTTCAAAACAGATGCGGAACATCTGGGACGGAAATATCCAAATGGATTTAATTTTTGATAGGATCACAACTTGAAGTGAGGTCAGTGAGGTAGTATTAGTTGGACTTGCCAAACAAAAAGTTTTTTTTCTTTTTTTTTTTTTGCAGTTCAGAACATGGAAAGTGGATGAATTTATATTTCTGTTTTTTTTTCTTTTTTTTTTTCCTTTTGCTGACTCTAAATTACGTAGAGTTTAGAGGATTAAAGAAAATCTTGTTGTGCAATCTTAATAGTTAAGCCCAATGCTCTTAGTTAGCGGTTCACCATCTTTACAACTTCTGACTCACAACAGCACAGTAAAAAATTACAGCCCCCTTAAGTTTATTCCACCAATTTTATCTCTTAATCTCCAATTGTTAGGAATTTTTTTTGTTTACACAGAACATACGTTCAAGAGTTTTTCTATGTCTTTCTTCTGATTTTATTGTTTCTAAGTTAAAAGACTTCAAATTTATTACATGGAAAATAAATTCATGGCCCCATCTGTAGGTTGAGTATGCAAGCATTTCTACATATGAATGATACAAACAGCAAAAACTGCAAATACACCGCTTTTATCTATTTGTACTGTTATTTTTTTTTCCTTTTCTATTTATTGCGCAAATACACTTTGCACTTAATTATTTGTGTTATAAGTGACAAAAGGTCTATGGTTTTATACTAAAACGTAAGCTCGTGAATCAATACAAAGTGTAGAGTTGTACAACAGAAGTAGACTCTTCGGCAGATACTTTTTAGAAGAGAAATATAAAACAGAAAAAGATGAAGAGGGATTAAACATTAAAGCTTTGGTGCTGGTGTTCGTCTTAAAGTGCTTTAAATGATCAAAACTATTTCCTCACCCCTTCATAGTCTTTGTAGTCCCAGTATTGCCCCAATTTCTGAGAGACCAGAATTATCCTTTAATCTTATTCCCATGAATAGAGAGCATGCATTCAGTACAAAAGCATGCCAGTCTTTGGTTAATATCTACTTTGACTTTTTCCCATTTTTCTCCTAATTAACAGCAGCTGCTATCTATTAAAAATCTTCTGATTTACCAACCAATCAAAGAAATGAAAACAAGGACGACAACCTGTTGTACAAGGTTTTTTTTTATTGTTCTTCACTTTTGCTCCCAACCTTGTAACGAGATCAATATAAATCAGAGTGACGGGTCATCGTTCCAGTAGCTGTAAATTTTAACTGCTGTCCTCCTTGGTGAGCATCTGTTTTGCCTCTTAGAATCCAAGTCCTTATTGGAGTTTTGAGTCTCACACTTATACATTAGCTTCAACTCTTTCTTTGCCTTAGCTGATCGAACCATGCTTTATTCTCCTTCCCATCTTTTAAACACAAACACGGACTGTCGACGACGAGAGAAGTGCGTGACTATAAGTATGACATTGTCCAAAGCGAATCCAAACGACTCAATTGGGAATAATAAACGTGCATAAAAGCTTTTAATGCCGCACCTGGGGGAGAACACGAAATGTCTTTTCCAGACTTCCCCTCTTGCACGTGCCTAATGCATCACAATGGAAAGTTCTGCTGTTTCACATTCAGGAAGTCAGCTCTCAAACGCCAGGGATCTAAGCATTGAATGTGAGCTGCAGAGTCACTTATCAGTGACTCTTCACATCTCGTGTCTACGTTGCATTTCTGATTGAAATGAACTGACAGTGGACGCAAAGGGGCCCGTTTTTATCAACCAGCACAGCGTAATTACCGGAGGGGGGCCAGGAGGAAGGGGAGTGATTTGTTTGGCGATAGGCCTCCTCAGCATGTATGCAACCCGGCCCAGCTGGGAGTAGGGAGTAACTAAAGTCCTTATGCTCGAATGGCAAAGAGCAGACTCAGAGTTTTGATTTTGGGAGTCTACAGGCATGCAGCGTTCAGCCCACACACAATTATCCATTTCTGTAACTGCTTGCTCTTGTGGTCAGAGGAGAGCTGGACAGTCTCAATATGCATTCCTGCGTGACGGAACCGAAGTTGCAAAGAACTGCGAGGGTAAAACGTCAGACTAAATGAAACGCAGAGAGCTCTGATGGTCAGGAGAAAATGTTCAAAATGCACATATTTGCTTGGTTTGCGCTTAGTGAAATGTTGATTTTCCATGCAATAACGTGTGGAATGAAAATGAAAATAATTTTGTCAGTTCACTATTTAAATCAAAGCTTTTGGTGCAGATGTCTTGGAACAGCTCTCAGTGTTCCACAGTGTTTTTTTTATTGCTTTTTTAATAAATTCAAGTTCATGGTAGATTTTCGAATATTGAGTGGTTGGTCTGTTAAACTAAGATATNCCAACAAAATCTGATTTCTGTCTCGTTTTGATCATATTTATCCTTATTTGGATCTGTTGTGTGATAGATGTCCAAGTATGACTGACCCGTCAACAATCAACGGGACTCATTAGTATGTGGGATAATGTGAACAAGCAGAAGTTGGATTCAGACTTTTCCTGTCATGCACAGGCTTGAGCAGTTCTGCAGGCTTGTCAAACAACTTGTTGCAAGTCATCCCTGAACGTTTCTGCAGCGTTGTTTGCCTTGGTGTGGACCAGCCGATGTTGGGGCCTCTCTGTCTGCTTCTAATTTCTTTTCTGGCTCCGTCCTTCCCAGACCAGTCCAGAGAAGCCAGTGGCTCCAAACTCAGCCAACACAGACGATGTGGAACTCTTAAGCACACTGGATCACTGAGACGTTAAATGTAACGTTGTAAACCATGAGAAATATCCCTCTATGTTTTACACACATAAATCTTTGTGTATGACTGTGGATGGGTATAGTGATTCCTAGATTCTCTCTCTCTTTTTTTTTTTTGTTAACTACTGCGTAAGCACACACAGCCTTTTGTACTGACTCCAGGCTGTGTGCTGGATGGGTCTGTGTGTCCTCTTGACTTTGTGGGTGTGGGATATGGATTCATGGGTTTCTGAATGGGCTTCTTTGTGTTTTCAGGCATTACTGCATCGAGTTGATGGCAGCCCTGTCGCCTGAGTGCTCTTTTAGAGGCAAAAACTCACGAAAATCAGTACAAAACGCCACCAAATAGCCATGCCCTTTTTGCTGTTAGTCATTACTCATAGCATGAAGTAAAGTTTCCTAAATGTTCTATCATAAAATGCCTTTGTCAAATTAGAGCTCTGGATAAGTTTGGTTTAATCTGTGGTTTGCATGCCAATCCAAATAGTTCCCATCTGGCGAGAATAGCAGATGAAACAATCTGAGCAACGCAGCTTTTTAATCACGGGGGAGACAAATAACGCGGAGACCAAAAGAATCCCACTTTATCAAATCCTTCGGGATGTGGTACAACAAAGCTGAGAAAAGATGCTTCATCTGCTCATAAATCAGCTAAAAATCACATCAAAACACACAAATAGTGTCTAGCAAATTAGATTGTTTTTTTTTGTAAACTGCTTCCACACAAAGCCTTATATGGTATTATACAAAGAACAAAAGATGGAGATGAGAGCTGCTTTGAACTGTGTTGATGGTGGGACGCATGGATACATGCGTGCATAGCTTTTCGCTTCATTAGCTTACCCTTCATTTAGCCAGCTATATTTAACAAAGTCTGGAGGTAATTTAGGGATTTGCAATCAGTCAGTCGACTCTGGACTTTAATACAGAGTTCACACAAAGACATGGTCTCCTCTTTTATGTAATGACATTATAAAGGTAACAATAGAAAACACTGGAGCTACAGTACAAAGTACGAAGCTACAAATTGCCAACCAATCTATGGACGCATTTATACAAAAGCACTATAAGAATTCAGTCCATTAACTTTTTTAATAGGAGTAAGTAGATTTTTTTGTTTTTTTTTGTTAATAATAAATGTTTCCAGCTAAGAGTTACATAAAAACATTCTTGTATCTTTGTATTAAATTTGAAACTGTGGATATGTAATTTTCAATAAATATCAATCAACATAAACCCACTGTAATCCTTAATCAGTCATTTTGCATTAGTACTGAACGGTCAAAATAAAAATAAAAAAGTATTTTCTTGTCAGTATGTAAAAAAGTTGCAGCGCTACTGACAGTCATATGAGATATGATATGGTGTAAAGTATTATATATGATATGATTGAAGGCTTTTGATGTGGCAAATTTGCAAAAGATATCACCTCCTTCAAAATAAAGCTTCAGCTCCCTCCATGCTTTCGATGCCTTCCTTGGGAGAAAAAAAATAACTCATGCAATGTGATAAAACGTGACATAAATGACGCGACACCTGGCCATTCATTACGTGTATTCCCCTATGCGGTGCTGTAACAAGTGATGAGCCTCAATTCAAAAAAAAAAAAAAAAAAAAGAATTTAAGAAAGCCTGACGACGAAATAGAAAACATGCAAAAACACCCAACATCACATAACTCAGCAGTGTTCATGCTGACGGAATACACTACTTTAACAAATTGTAAATCTAAAATCCTCAGAAAACCTCATTCCCATCATGACCACATGAATTTTGAGGTTCGTTTCTGTGTGGCGCTGCAGCGGCCCCGCTGCGCTGGAGACTTTCCAGAGGCCCTTTTTCAGACTCACACAGCTGATGCAAGTAGCCCTGCTACCCCTCCTCATGTCAGGACATGAGGGAGGTGGGTTTTTGCTCTGTCTCTCTCACGTGGCATCTGGCACGTTTGACCCACATTACGCCTTCTGCTGGGCATATTAATAACCACATCCTCCTCTGTGTGCTCTTAGACCAGGACACAGCTCAGGTTTCAGGCTCATTATGTGAAGCTAATACAGTAATGTTGGTAATTAAAAAAAAAAAAAAAACCAAGCAAGAAGATATACCACAAGTTTTTATTTTCTGCTACGGCACGTCCTAATCTAAAGCTCTCTGTGAAATTAGAATTAATCATCTGACAATAACATTTTGGCTGCTGATGTGATGCTCTGTGATGCACCGCCACGGAAAAGTCTCGAACCACTCCTAATTTTCCCATCCCGTAAATTCTTGTAATCTCATAAAGTGATCACGAGCTATAAATCCCCAGACTTTCCGAACGATCGTTTAAGGTGTTCATTTGAACACCTGGCAAATTAAAAATAAGTCATCTAAATTAGGAGAAATTGGGGAACTTTGTTATAAGCGGTCTATTGTGTTAAACAGCTTTATTGTCTGAAATTTTGAGCACATAAAAGAAAATGAATGTAAAACAACTATAAAAGACAATGGCAGGAATTAACTGGATTAAATGGACATTGACTCTTTTGATTCGAACATTTATGGGCTGTAAAAATTCCAGGAGGAAATGCTTTTGGACAATGAAATTTTGGAGAGACCTTGGAGTAAAGTAGTTAAAATATGAGAAAGATCAAATCTGTGTTTCTGTAGACTACACCTTCCATTCAAACAAAAGGGAAAAAATTAAAAAGCAATCAGTATGAAGAAGTTCATAACTGTATTAATAAGTGCGCTTCTCAAGCAGATATTTAGCATCTGTTTTGCTGTCACTGAGAAAAATACTGAGATTGAAGAACAAAAGTGAAATAGCAACAAAAAGACACCCATGAGGGAATTGTTGGTCCTAAATTTGAAACAATAGTTAAAATACATCACTGAAGAATTGTAGACTATTTATATCAAGCCCCCATTTATTGAGTTATTTTATGTAAAAAAAAAAAAAAAAAAAAAGGAATTGAACAACAAAAAGCTAGGACTGAAGGAATGATTTCCTTTTTGACAGTCACTGAAAAAAAGAACTGGAATCAAAATTATGGAGCTAAAACTGTCTCATAATTCACAAATGCACCGTTTTAGCTCCATATGAGGACGCCGTGTCTTCATGGCTCATATGCTAACCTGTCATGCCTTGTTACACAGTGACCGTGAGCTCCTCCAGCCACGCAGCTGCGCTGCAAACACCTGTCTCCTGCGTGGACGTAGCCATTAATGGAATTATTGTTTTCTTAAACTTTTGTACATGCTGCAGTGTACTTTCACAAAGAACGTACGCTGGGCTCAGTGTGTGTTTTTTTTTTTAATGCCAAGCTGTGTCAGTTTCCTGAATAGAGTCAGTGAGGAGTCTGTTTTAAATTTGCCATGTGTAATTTCCTTGTCTCGCTAAAAGTATTTCTTGCTCTGCATTGCTGCAAAATGAAGACCGAAGTATAAAATAGCTCCGCTAATGGGAGCTAACGCGGAAGTGATAAGTGATTTCTCACCCAGTGCTACTATCGACAATTACATAGTTCCAAATTGCTGTCCTGTTTAAAACTCCTTCTTATTCTCCTCTGTCTGTTCAGCCGCCGCTGTGGACACCATGTGCTCATATTAAACTGTCATGTTGCATTAGACATGGACCCTGATTCGCCCCAGCCACACAGCTGTGCCGCAAACACCTGCCATCTCCGTTTGCTCAGCTAACCGTGTCCCTCCTGGAAAAGGGTTTCGAGGGACATCATCATATCCAGGGTTTATACGACAGAAATCTGGCCAACTAGAGAGCCGAGATGCTTAATCTTCTCCGGCACTGTTAAGGGAAGCCCTAAAGAAATTGGAAAGTATTGGAGTCCTTCATAAGCTGGAATGCTTTGAAATAAGAGGGCAGGTGGGTTGATAATCAAAGCTTACCGTAATTATAGAGGGAAGGAGGTGTGAATGTCGGGTTTTTACGTGAGTGGTCGGCCTCACTGCTTTTGAGCGAGTGGTTCGAATTGGTGTCCCGTACTTCTGGGCACAAGTGAAGCACACCTGGCAGGACTCCAGCTCCTCACATCGAGCCTCTTTTAATTCACTCTGAAGGCGAGAAAAAAAAAGACAAGAAAAACACGAAACAGGGACAGCTAACCAGGCGTACACTTCAAACCCGGGCCAAAGAAAACTGCTATTCACTCTCAAATTAGCCGTTTCCACGGCCACCTTCAAACGAGGCCCCTCTCTGTCTAATCTGCTCAAGCTGCGTGGACACGCCAACCGTCTGCTTCGCGAGCTCCTGGACGCGGAAAACCACAGCGGTTAATTGAAGAATTATCAGCGCAAGCACGGTTAGTTAAGCTCATCATCAGTTTGCTGTCGTCCATCAAGCCAGGCCCAGGCCACGCAGGAGTTCCGTTCCGGTGCCATCATCTACACAAAAAATGTTTCTTTTTAGATCAGCTAAGAAATCACATCATCAACGCACATTTTGCAGAGGCTGTGAATTACAAAAAGGAGATTGTTTGCTTGTGAGAACTGAAATTAGTGCACGGTCCAGTATTGGACAGCTGAGATCATCTTTTGGCTTCTCAAAGCTTTAGACAACAACAAAAGCTGAATTATTGCTTTGGGGGGAAAAAAAAAAGTCAGACAGGAGCCAGAAAAGATCGCTGCCCTAATATATCGATATAAATATCAAGTGGCAGACGCTGATTGTTAAATTGCAGATGGAGTTAGTTAATCGTAAATTGTAAACTTAAAGATTAAAGAAAACAAAAGAAAGGGGCCACCTGCAGATCGTTACTGACTGGATCATATGTGGAAGTGGATCCATGTAAAACCTGCGTCTGGGAATTTCTAGACAAACCATATGTTCTCTTTCAGACCACATAAAACTCTATTGTCTGACTCTACTGCTTTCATAGCAATATAATTTGTCCATCTGAAGTTATTTTAACCTTTCTGGTTGAGTATTTTACTTGGAAAAAAGATACTCAGTTTCACTTGGGGGCCAGGGGGGGAGCACCAAATATGTTTGAACTTCTGTAAAATAAGTGACTTTCCAAAGGCAAGTGGCTGAAGAGTTCCTTTCTGTGATCAACTGAGATGTATTAGTCAGTACAGGTCTATACCTTTGGAGTCAAACTGTTATGATTGGACAGTGTTAGATGGAGCTGGCTTCAGTATAGTTGAATACCTGCTTGTCAAAGTGGCTTGAGATGGAGTTTGTTGTGAAGCAGCACTGTGTAATTACATTGAAACGAACAGAACAATGGGACACTGACACCTGCTCTACCCGGCTTTTCCATAACATTGCAACTCGACTCCTGACAGACACAAGCAAGTGAGACCACAGCTTGTGCATTTCTTGCCTCCTTTGCACCAGATCTCTGCTTAGTTTTACCGTTTGAAAACCAGATACGAATCGTCTTTGTCCTGGAGCCACGGGCAAAAGTTTGCTGCCTTTATATTTTCTTTTCTTTTCTATGGAAGGTTCTCCTGGCCCTGTGTCAGAAATCATTTACTCATTAGAAGCACACTCTTTTTAACAAGATTTTCCACCAATTCAGAATAGCTTCCCAATCCCCGAAGAAGAAAAGCAAACCCATTAGCATGATGCAGCCACCACCATGTTTTCTCAAAGGGATGGTGTGTGAACTGCAATGCCTGTTTTGTGCCACACATGGTGGCACTTTTGCATGCAGAGCAAGTTATATCTAAGGGTGACAGAGTAAAATGGGCTGAACAGGAACGCACACCACTCTTTTCTGATTTTCTTTTCAGAAAAACATGGGAAAACATTGTTCCTTTCCTTTCATTTCACATCTCTGCACTACTTCTATAAAATTAAATATTAACAAAGCGAACCGTTTGAGGCTGTAATGTGACGGCATACAAATTCATCTTCAAGGCATCATGCATGAACAGCATCCTGGCTGCAGGAAGTGATATCTGGTCTGGAGCAGATTAAAGCCATTACTGTATCTAACTTTAGCGTTATTCACCATACTTCCAAAACAATGTGGAAACTCGTTTTTTCAGACTCAGTGATGATTGCTGATTCTATTGTTACACTTATAAGAGTATGTTGGGCTGATTTATTGTGTTGATTTGTATTTCCATTCATTCCCCCCCCCCACTTTTGTAGATCTCACATTTGGTCAAGTGTTTGTTTTATGTGGACTTTGAATGTTGTGTTGGAGCCACAACAGATGAAAATGTCAAATCATATAGTTCACAGACTGCAAAATGATAGACTCAACTAGCCAGTTGGCATTTCACACCTGTCAGCCAATTAAACTTGTGAGGAAATAGCAAAGGTTAACATGACCACAAAATAAAAAGTTTTAACTAAATCTCTGTGTTCAAACTTTTTTTTTTTTTTTACTTTCTATCTTTGTGTAAACTTGCGTTGCATTTTGTTTTTGTCTTTTCTAACATTTTTGCAAACAGTGCTCTGTGTGGTAAAATTCCTTTGCTCTCAAAATATGCAGAGAGAGAGAGAGAGAGAACAATGGATGTACTATTGGAATCTTTCCAGTCACTGAACAAAAGCGGAATAACAACGCTGGTTTGGAAAACTGAACTTTGCTGTCTGCGGATGTTCCTGTTCTTTAACTTCTGTTTGCTAAATGTCACATAGTGTGTGTGCGTGTGTACGTTTTCTTTTATCAAGAGCTTCAGCTGGAACTGCAGAACCTGGTGAATTTTATAAGCAGCCTGTTCGTGTTACTTCCCTACTGTAAGGTGGTGAAACAAAACTTTGCATTTATGTGACTTTAGTGTCCAAAAATGACAATCTTTTGGCGTTTTATAGGGCAGTCAAACCCAAAGTAGCTCAAGGATGATGAAGAAATGATACTTGGGTTTAAAAGTTTTCTAAACAACAAAACAAATCTGAAAAAAAAAACCTTATCTCTAGCCCCAGTGTTTTGCAGCCTCTGAAATGTTCTAATCTTTGACTTAGAAAGATTGTAAGAATTCTTACAAATTCTTTAATTTGTAAGAATAAACCCAGGAAACCGTTTATATTTTGCGAGGGACTAAACACAAAGAGGATCCTGGATACTTTTGCTGACCAGAAACTGAACTTTTTATCAATTACATCAGTCTAATTTCAAAACAGATGCGGAACATCTGGGACGGAAATATCCAAATGGATTTAATTTTTGATAGGATCACAACTTGAAGTGAGGTCAGTGAGGTAGTATTAGTTGGACTTGCCAAACAAAAAGTTTTTTTTCTTTTTTTTTTTTTGCAGTTCAGAACATGGAAAGTGGATGAATTTATATTTCTGTTTTTTTTTCTTTTTTTTTTTCCTTTTGCTGACTCTAAATTACGTAGAGTTTAGAGGATTAAAGAAAATCTTGTTGTGCAATCTTAATAGTTAAGCCCAATGCTCTTAGTTAGCGGTTCACCATCTTTACAACTTCTGACTCACAACAGCACAGTAAAAAATTACAGCCCCCTTAAGTTTATTCCACCAATTTTATCTCTTAATCTCCAATTGTTAGGAATTTTTTTTGTTTACACAGAACATACGTTCAAGAGTTTTTCTATGTCTTTCTTCTGATTTTATTGTTTCTAAGTTAAAAGACTTCAAATTTATTACATGGAAAATAAATTCATGGCCCCATCTGTAGGTTGAGTATGCAAGCATTTCTACATATGAATGATACAAACAGCAAAAACTGCAAATACACCGCTTTTATCTATTTGTACTGTTATTTTTTTCCTTTTCTATTTATTGCGCAAATACACTTTGCACTTAATTATTTGTGTTATAAGTGACAAAAGGTCTATGGTTTTATACTAAAACGTAAGCTCGTGAATCAATACAAAGTGTAGAGTTGTACAACAGAAGTAGACTCTTCGGCAGATACTTTTTAGAAGAGAAATATAAAACAGAAAAAGATGAAGAGGGATTAAACATTAAAGCTTTGGTGCTGGTGTTCGTCTTAAAGTGCTTTAAATGATCAAAACTATTTCCTCACCCCTTCATAGTCTTTGTAGTCCCAGTATTGCCCCAATTTCTGAGAGACCAGAATTATCCTTTAATCTTATTCCCATGAATAGAGAGCATGCATTCAGTACAAAAGCATGCCAGTCTTTGGTTAATATCTACTTTGACTTTTTCCCATTTTTCTCCTAATTAACAGCAGCTGCTATCTATTAAAAATCTTCTGATTTACCAACCAATCAAAGAAATGAAAACAAGGACGACAACCTGTTGTACAAGGTTTTTTTTTATTGTTCTTCACTTTTGCTCCCAACCTTGTAACGAGATCAATATAAATCAGAGTGACGGGTCATCGTTCCAGTAGCTGTAAATTTTAACTGCTGTCCTCCTTGGTGAGCATCTGTTTTGCCTCTTAGAATCCAAGTCCTTATTGGAGTTTTGAGTCTCACACTTATACATTAGCTTCAACTCTTTCTTTGCCTTAGCTGATCGAACCATGCTTTATTCTCCTTCCCATCTTTTAAACACAAACACGGACTGTCGACGACGAGAGAAGTGCGTGACTATAAGTATGACATTGTCCAAAGCGAATCCAAACGACTCAATTGGGAATAATAAACGTGCATAAAAGCTTTTAATGCCGCACCTGGGGGAGAACACGAAATGTCTTTTCCAGACTTCCCCTCTTGCACGTGCCTAATGCATCACAATGGAAAGTTCTGCTGTTTCACATTCAGGAAGTCGGCTCTCAAACGCCAGGGATCTAAGCATTGAATGTGAGCTGCAGAGTCACTTATCAGTGACTCTTCACATCTCGTGTCTACGTTGCATTTCTGATTGAAATGAACTGACAGTGGACGCAAAGGGGCCCGTTTTTATCAACCAGCACAGCGTAATTACCGGAGGGGGGCCAGGAGGAAGGGGAGTGATTTGTTTGGCGATAGGCCTCCTCAGCATGTATGCAACCCGGCCCAGCTGGGAGTAGGGAGTAACTAAAGTCCTTATGCTCAAATGGCAAAGAGCAGACTCAGAGTTTTGATTTTGGGAGTCTACAGGCATGCAGCGTTCAGCCCACACACAATTATCCATTTCTGTAACTGCTTTCTCTTGTGGTCAGAGGAGAGCTGGACAGTCTCAATATGCATTCCTGCGTGACGGAACCGAAGTTGCAAAGAACTGCGAGGGTAAAACGTCAGACTAAATGAAACGCAGAGAGCTCTGACGGTCAGGAGAAAATGTTCGAAATGCATGTATTTGCTTGGTTTGCGCTTAGTGAAATGTTGATTTTCCATGCAATAACGTGTGGAATGAAAATGAAAATAATTTTGTCAGTTCACTATTTAAATCAAAGCTTTTGGTGCAGATGTCTTGGAACAGCTCTCAGTGTTCCACAGTGTTTTTTATTGCTTTTTTAATAAATTCAAGTTCATGGTAGATTTTCGAATATTGAGTGGTTGGTCTGTTAAACTAAGATATCATAAATTTTGAATTAGTCTACAAAGCCAAGAATTATCTTCAATGAATCTAGCCATCGGTCCATTCATCCATCCATTCAATGCTTATATATTAGATATTGTAAGTTTGTAGGGACAGTTTATTCTCCACTGAATATCACAGCAGGCTCATCAGATACAACTACAACAATGAACAATACTTGTTTACTTGTTACCAAACAAGTTTGTTTCTGTGCCTGATGAACTTTGGTTAAATTATTCTTTTGTAAAGTTACTCACAGACTGCAGTGGGTAGAGTAGCAAGACATTTTGCACAAGTAAAAGTAGTGATACTTCATTTGGAAGAATTGTTGGCTTTATAAAGTCCAATACAAAGAGGAATTATGTGAAAATGTATGTATAGGTAAAACATATGTATCATTCAAAGTGTAAGAAGAAATCATGGCTTGTCTAGATAGGGTGCAAAATGACACAGAGTTGTGGTGGTGGATTTAGAAATCATAAGTTATCTCCAGAATTCATCCTTTATAATGTGAAGTTTTACTCTGCTGTGGAAGCTTTCTCTGAGCTTTCTTTGATATGGCCTCATTTTACATATTTAGAGCAAAGAACGGGTTGTTCAGAAACAGACTTTGAATCTAGGGTATCTTCTCCATAAACCATTTCTTTGGGTAACAAATCGACCCTCCTTGTAAGCATTATTTTCTCTGTCATTTTGCAGTTTGATTTATTTACTTAACACAACAACAATTCAGCTAGACATCTTTTATGCAAATATTATTGGATTTTGAACTCATTCCACACAAAACCTTAGCTTTGTGTGTCTGTGGGGACAGATGTTTTCCTTTAAACCCCAAAACGCCATTTGGTATACGGAACTGCTGGGACGGGGTTAGCCTTTGGGGCATCGGGTAATGGGAAAAGTAAAACAGCCTGCGTGTGTGTGTGTGTGTGTGTGTGCGCGCGTGCGCGTGCGCGTGTGCTGGTATGTGTGCGTGTGTAAGAGGGACATAGAAAAATCTACGCTTCTCAGAAAGTAAACATCGGAAACTGTAACTTTTCAACTTTTCAAAACAAAAGCACACTTTTTTCTTTTATATTTCTGTTGTTTCTAGACTGATACAGATGTAGCTATAATATGCCTGATTAGAAAGAAACATTTTTCTCTCCCAATATTGTGAAAGGCAATATTTATTTCGCAAAGTTTCCTTCTGTTATTTGACCAGCTATTCCATATACATATTCAGAGTAAAACTAAAGACCCTTCAGAACCCTTGAGTGCAACACAACGGCCCAAATGTTCAAAACTGAGCATCAGTTTTAGCCACATTAAAGAAAGCAATGAAGATCACAAAGGGTTTAGACTTTAAGGTTAGAAAATAGTTTAAATTAAGCAAGATTCATTGCTGAACTTTACATAAAATGTTGACCACTAAATGTGCATTTAATTTCTTCATACAAGGTCAAAGTATTGAACTCTTTTACGTTTTAATCCATTAATACTGCAAATATCAGGATATTTAATTGTGATATGAACTAATAAACCAAATAAATAACTGTGAAATTATAGGGAAATAATACATACTTTCAACATTTTTAGGTAAAGTTGAAATCCCGGTTATGTCAGCATCTGCAGCTGTAAACAGCTCCAAGTGCACCGTCAAATCCACCACCTGATCATTTGTAATGTGACATAACCCTTTACCCAAACAGACTAGTTGGACACACAACAAACATGTTGAACAACGATCTTTGTTCAGGCTAGACCAACATTAGTGTATCAATTTTGTTTTTACTCTGTTTTGTATTTGCATTTCAAACAGTATATTATAGCATTTATTTTTGTGTAATCATTGGCCTATCTGCAGGGACATAATTAATTCAAACCACATAAAATGATCTCGTACAACACACTTTGTACTAATTTGTATTGCTCTATTACGTAAAATGCTGTTGAAATACATTAAAATTTGCTGTAAATCCTTTACAACATGTTAACTTAATCAGAACACAACTTACAGAGACTTTTATTTTGAAAGTTTCAACCGGATGTAGCTGGTAGTTTTTCGAGCTAGCTTACTCCCGCTCTCTAAAACTCCTGCGGTTTCTGTCTAACCCAGCAAACGCGCTTCACGCGAAAGAAGGACACCTCAGAGCTACAGAGAGGACATTTAACATTTTGTTTTATCAACACTTGCCTTGACTTTGTTCCGTGTTTGTGGATGAGGCGCTTAGAACGGGAGAAAGTCAACGTCGCATGCACGTTTTCCTCAAAACACTTTTTGACGATCGGAAAAACTGTCTCTTGGGAAGCTGTACATGGTATGGTTTTTATCGAGTTTTATTTTATTTTATCTTTAACTGTATAACAATTATTATACTGTAAATATGTAAACGCTTTGTTTGTGTTAGTTATTAATGACTGACTTGTTGTTCGGAGGGGTTTACTGTACTGCAGAGTTTTAATTACCTGTGGACAGGTGTAAAGGTTAGCTCCACATGGTGCAGTTTGTTAGATTAATCGGACATGAAATAGTACAAGTAAGAACTTATTGTTTTTAAAGTACTGCTTAAAGCCAACAGCACTTCTCTGACGTGTTACAGATCGTTGTTGTTCTTGCTTTTTAGTAATTTTTTTATGTAATCTTTGTGTGCATCAGGCATGACAGGTTGGGTGGATGCAGACACAACAAAGAAGCTCCTGTCGAGTAATCGCACTAGTTTCCTGCTCAGATTATAGTTTCAGTCCAGGACTCTGCTTCAACAGTGATCCTTATCAGGAACGTTCAACAGTAACCTTTATCATCTCCAAATAAATCTCATTTATCTTATAACTTCAGAAACAAATAGACCTGGGCCAATTTCTGCTGAGCCACACTCTATTGGATGACTACAAAACTTAAATTGTACAAAGCTAATAGTTTGTGCCCTCGTTGAAGGCGCATACAGTGTCTTGTGCAGTATCTTTGCCCCTTTAAATGTTTTTACATTTTGTCACATTGCAACAACATTCTTTAATGGATTTTATTGGGATTTTATGTGATGGATCACTACAAAGTAGAACTAGTACCTGTGGAGGAAAACAGGCTAGTTCTCAAAATCTTGTAATCTGGAAGTGCAGAGTGCATTTGTATTCAAAACGTTAGGATTTCATTTGACCTGAGCATCTTCTTCCATTTTTGTTGTTGTTGTTGTTATATCCACTACCTGAAACTGCAAAAAAAAAGCCTTAAATACGTTAAATATGCATGAATAGCAAATACTACTCCAGTCGATTCATATAAAATCTTAATGCAAATGTGAAGTAAAACTTAAAAAAAGTAGGACAAACTATCAAGAAAACAATCAAAGAGAGGAGGAGATTGCTTAAGAATGGTCACTACTGTTGTCGTTGGATAATTAACTAATATTCATGATTTCTAAGTTTGCGGAGCCCTGTTTTAAGTCATGTAACACACATGAAATGCACATAATGCATTGATTTTGCAGTGTTTTGTGAAGCATCAACTTCAGAAAAGTAAAAGCAGAGTGTGGAGAAGCTTGATTTTTTTCATAGGGCAGAAAATCTGACGTAGTGAAATGAGTAACGAGTTTCAACCGTCTGAATGAGGAAAATCTCTCCTCTCTGCCAGATCTGCAAACATGATGTATATATGAGTCACCTGAAATGTCTCTACCTCCAGATCCATAGAACCTCGGAGGAATAAACAACTTTGTAGAATTTCAGCCATTGGCTGCATCGATCCTTTAAAAAAAACACACAAAAAAAAACAACTTTTGTCAAGAGCATGAAAACTTAAAACACTCCCTATTACATCAAAGCAGAGGTTGCCCAATACTATTTTCCTTATTCGGACCAACTTGCCCTGTAGGCACAACAATAGCTTGTGAATTCCTAAAATAAATGTCATTCCCCTTGTAATGCAGTGCACAGACACTCCTTACATTATACAGATGGACAGCATTGTTACTACGACAAGTGTGGAGAGATAAATCCAGCAGGAAACACAAACGCAGCTCTGGGTTTTCCAAAAAAAAAAAGTGAACTTGATAACAAAGTGATCCTTTTTGTTTACCAGCGTTTGTCATGCACAAGTGCACAGCACTAGTGGAGTGTTTACATGAGGAAAAAAAAAAAAAAATTCCCAAGAGTGCTCATTTGCTGTAAGTAACGAGATTAAAAAAAGCACATAGGCTATTTTCGTAAGCAGCTGCCTCATCTGTAAGCTATTGCTAAATAGTTGGAACAAGATGAGAATATCCGAAAGACGAACAAACAAACTGAGCGAGGAGAGCTCGACGCTCCTACGCTGTAGGATGACTGGTTTCCATTTCTGCACCTTAAGCGCAGAACAAGGCCAGATTCTTGCGTGAACCGTTTTCCTTAAGGAGGCGGGGATGTTTGTGTTTATGCGTTCATCATTTCTTTCTGTTTTTTTTTTTTTGTCTCTTCCTCACATTGGATCCTCTTATTAGTCTCATAGCTCCATACAAGTTAAGATATGCTCTCTGTTTGCTGTAGGGTTGGTATTTTTGAAAACTAAATGTTTTAAAAGTTGTATTTCAATCTGTTCCTGTACTTTTTCTTTTAAGGTGAAGACATTTTGACTTGTTGCGCGAGTTAGGCCATCTCCTCTCTCCGTTTTTTTTGTGGAAAACAGCTGACTGGTTTTAGATCCAAGTTATGTTTATTTCTTTTAAAACACTTCACTTCAAGTTATGGAGTCTTCTGTTTTGCTGCTCTGAATTTTGTCCTTGAGCTGATTAAATTCGGGGTCAAGTTCCTCTGTCCTTTTCTGTTACGCTGCACAAACTTTTCCCTTGAACAAATGAAAAGTGCTAAACTTTCGGAGACAAGTCAACAATAGGAACACAGTGAGAGCTGTCAGGCAACTTGAAGGCTGTGTTTTAGTTTTCCTGAGGGACCATCGCATCAAGAGCAGTGCTGTTTGAGGATTTACAAGCTTCCTTTTGTTTAGGCTGTACTTCATTGTGTGGAAATTACTCTGCTGTAGATGGCTGTTAGCTGTAATTAGCGATTTCCCACACCGGGGTAGTTTCGACTGCAACACCGACTCATTTTGGTTTTCCCAAATAAGAAAACGTAGCACACGTTCATCATCTTGCACCTCAAGATGCAAGATGATGCATCTTGAGGTGCATCATCTTAAGGAGGCGGGGATGTTTGTGTTTATGCGTTCATCATTTCTTTCTGTTTTTTTTTTTTTTGTCTCTTCCTCACATTGGATCCTCTTATTAGTCTCATAGCTCCATACAAGTTAAGATATGCTCTCTGTTTGCTGTAGGGTTGGTATTTTTGAATACTAAATGTTTTAGTATTTTGAACATGGAACATTTGTTCCATGTTCAAAATCGAAAAAAAAAAAAATTGCAGAAAATTGAGCACGAGGCAGCTAAGAGCAGAGTAGGAAGTTTCAAAGGAGTTATAACTAAGATTTCAAACACTGGCACCTGCAGTAATGTGAAAATTTCTGTCAGTACTTGGTAGGAAGTTAGACGTTTCTGCTCCGGTTCTGACCAGCATTTTCACTCTGATTCTCCCAGGTGTCAGCCCTCTCATTTCTCCCAACAATTGTGTCACCGTGATGCTCTACATTAGTTTTATCCAGGATCTGTCTTGCTTCTTCACTGCGTCCACAACCCTGACGTTTACTAAAAGAAAGCACTTTTTTGATCGGATCCGCATTGCACTCTGTCAGCTAAACCAAGTCAACCAAGGTGGCTGAAATGCTGCTACTTCCAGTTTTTAATTTATCTTAAGAGTCTGATTTAAAAATGGATGAAGCAATGAGTTATTGAAATTGTCAGTAATAAAATCCTCTTTCCTATATGCAAGCTGAAGGAAGGCAACAAACTTTTTTTTTTTTTTAATGTGGCTGTAAATAGAGGGGCAAAAATTGTTCCCCATCTCATGTCGGTCCATTTCAACCACAAATAAGTCTGTATTGAAGCAATGGTTAAGTGTAGCAAACTCAGAAACTAAACATAAATTGCATAGATCAGCTTTTTGAGAAACACTGAATTGATTTTGAGAATAACTAAGTATTGTTTAAATACGTTCCCTTCTCGGTGAGGCAAACATTAACTTTACTGTGAATGTTTAACCTGTATTCTATTGCAGGTTTAATAAAACATAAAAGAACACTCTGAAATCAGTATTCTTGACATTCCAGTTTTATCCAGGCAAACACCCTTTATGTGCTGGAATGATGCCACACTTCTTGTTGCCTTCACAGCAGTGAATCAAAGCCACTCGAAAGACCGGAGTCAGCGTTTGCATAACTTTGTCTCTGCAGTTATGCAAGTCCTGTAATGATGGATTATGAGACTTTAAAAAAAAAAAAAATGAAAAGGGGAACCTGAACCTTTACATCTTGAAAGCAGCTCAGCTTACCAGCTGATATGTGGCTGAATTTATTTGAAATCTAAGACACTGAACTTTTTGTCTTGTATCATAATTTCTGATACCCAGATGTTTCAGCTAACTTGTATGTAAAGTTTTTCTTTTTTTTTTTTTTTTTTTTTTAAAGCGCTAACAGTTAATTTTAGCCGTCAGATATACTATTTTAATATTCTTGCAGTGATAAAAGATGTCACTGCATGGTGACCGTGCAACTCGGGTTTAAGAATACATCTTTCATCCATTGGCAGTCAGGATTTAAAAGGTTTTCCTCTTTATCGAGGCATAAGGGTTGTGACCTCTCCACAGCATTTGGATTGGCATTCTTATCTGGCTAGGATTTATTTTTTATTTTTTTGCATCCACAGCTGGACTGCACAGCTGTTTGTGGCACGTTGGAGAATATTTTATGGCCTTAAAATCCTGAGTCTCTAAGAACAAGTTGCATGTTTTGGTTTCGGAGTACTTCAGTAATTTTCCCCACAGGTTAAGGAACACATGTTTTAATTTATTTTTATTTGATTCAGGCAACCAGGATAGAAACCATTGTATATTTCACATCTTTTCCCTGTTCTCCATTTAAGGAGAACACCTTAATTGCAATTGCATTATATTGCTATGCTTTAGAAATATTACGGTAAATAATGACGTGATTATTAAGACTTTAAAACTTGCCTGCTTGCTGAGGAGGCAGTTCAGCCATTTTATTCAGGCGTTTTTGAGTTTCAACTTAATTTTGTTTATTATTTTTTTTAATGTATATAATTTCTCACTCTAAACAAGATTAAGAAATCATCATGTTTTTCACGTCAACCCCTCCCACCCCCAAAATCACTGAGGCTGGTTCTGTTTGGGTCTTCTTGCAACACGTCATTGATCTGACATGTTTTGTTTTTAGTGACTTTGTGTAAACGAATTTACACACAAAAAAAAAAAAAAAAAAAAAAACTGCTGAGCTATAGACATACTCTTATGTTACACAAACATATCATTTAAAAAAAAAAGAAAGAAAAACTTCCCCAGAACCTTAAAAATACTGCGCGATATTATGACTTTAAAAGAAAATGTACTTATAAAGACAGATCATTCAGAGTAATTATAAGCGGGCGAACCGTACTCAATCACTGCTCCACCTCTACAGCCCCATTCATTTTCTTAATGACTCCCAAATGTTTCCTCCCCTTCTCCCTCTGACTCGACCCCTTCCTTCCAGCGCGTCTTTTCCTGCAGTCACTTTGTGAATGAGTCTCACGGAGCTGCTGCAGTCATGCTTAGATTGCAGGTTTGCAAACGGCTCCGATAAGACGCCCGGCTGCTGTGGTCACAGCGAAGTAAGCGTGACAGAAATCGGCTATAGTTCGGACAAGGTGTCCTTGGAGGAAGTTGACTTTGGCGTAATGTTGTCAAAAATGTGTCTTGTATGGGAGATAACCTTGTCATTTACCTTAAGCCTAGATCGCCAGCTTCTGTTTCAGTAACACACTTAAAATGTAACATGCAGTGCTTTGGGAAAATACCCAAACCCCCTCTTTTACATTTTAACCACAAACATAACATTTTTTTAGGGTTATTTTGTTTAAATTACAATGAAGTTTGTAATTATGGTGTAATATTTGGGGAGCTTCAAGCGTTATGAAATTTTTTTTTCCAAGCACGTGTAGGCTCATAGTCTAGTTCCACCGATTTTTATTGGAATAGTTGTGTTTTTATCATAGTGACACTAGCTTTTGTGTCATTGCTTCCTATAGATGTCTTTACTTTTTTTTTCATTTTCTTAAAGCCCAACATTTTTATTATTTTTATTTTTTTCAGTTGGTTGGATTTAATTAGCTCAGTCTTCGGGGTTTGTAAGAAGATTTAATCCCAGTTTTGTTACACTTGGAAGTGTGCCCGCATTTGAGATTACTCCGATCCGTTAGACTTGTCAGGAAGATATTCCTCTCTCAGTTTGTTGCATCATCTGTTTTTAATCGTGGATGATGATGTGCTCTGGAAAAAAAAAAAAAAAAGCAGTAAAAAAGACCTTTTCCCATGAGCAGCTGCGATTAGAGGTGTAGTTAGTGCGATCATGAGTTTCACAGCTGCTGCAGGGAGAGGCCCATATGTGCTACAATACAATATCTCACTTCCAGTTCTGTGTTGTTTATCCTGTTTTTTTTTTTTCTTGTTTTTTTTCCTCCTCACATTTTTGCTCATCAATCCTTGCCGTCAGTGTCATCGCTTATTCGGTTGTGTCAGCTGCTTGGCATCCTTCTGTAGTCCATCTGCAAACCTCCGACTACGTCAAAGCCCACAGTGTTTCTGATTAAGGCCAGAGAAGTGGCAAACAAAGGAAATTGTTAATGTAAAAATGAAAGGAAATTTTAGTTAAGTTTTTAGTTCTTTTATAGTTATACTTTTTATTGTAACATTACATAGATTGAAGTAAATGTATTCCAATAAAACAAATTAATATTGGAGTTGTCAAAAAAAAAATAAAGATGCTGTCAGTTCATCTCCAGGGTTGTTTGTTTTTTTGCAGTGGGAAGCTCACTGCACAACTCACAGACCTAATTAATTCCCATGTTGTATTACAATGTTAGTACTGTTTAATGTTCTGGCTCATCACTTTAAAAATATTACTTGTTTTGCTAGAACCTGACTGAGTACAGAACCATTGTACATTTCCTTGCGGTTTCAGGGTCTCTTTCCACTTGACGTGGGCTGGTAAAATTACAGCATAGTGGTATTTAAACAGAAAAAAATTAAACGTGAGCAAATTAATCTTTTAATTAAAAAAAAAAATCTGTTGCTGCTAACATATAAATATTAAATGCTGATGGTGTTTGGCATATGTAAAGATGAGCAGAAATATCAAAATCCACTCAGTTAATTAGTAAATTTCAAGTCGGTTTGCTTAGTGTAAAACATTTATCTGCTGGGACACAACCTGCCTTCAGTTGCTTCACAGAGAATGGCTATGCTTACTTTTTAAACCTCTTTATTTTAATTAAAGCAATATATTTCTACTTTTATATTCTCACCAGGATTGTCAGTAAAAATCTTCCCAAACTCTCTCAATTTTCTTGTTGGTGAGGGGAAAAAGAAGCCTTGCTTATAGGCCAGCTGGCCAGCAGTGCAGCAACAGGTTCATTTTATAGGAATTATTAGCAATTTCTGTCACATTTTGAAACCTTGATGCATTTTGATACTGGTAATCCGGCCTTTGCTTGCTGTCATTTCTGCGGGATTCACTTCTGCTTGTTTAAATTTTTTCACACTCAGCAAAGTTGTGTTCTTAATCTATCGCTTACCCATCTTCACCGTGTTTTTCAGCTGGCTTTGTGCTGCTTAAAAATGAAATGCTTCCAAAATTCTGTTATGCGTTACCAGGTCTGCTTGTACCAACATCTTTTTTTTTTTACTGTAGTTTTCTCGTAACCGGGGGAAACGGGGGTGCTCAACTGGACTTCCGTTATATAAGTGGGACGAGTCGTCCCTGAGGTTGGATGTTTTGGATATTTTTAAATACATTTCTCCTCCGTGTCACTGTGATTTCTGGCCTGATTATTCTCCAGCTGAGAGAACACATGATGACAACATCCAGCTCCACTTTATTTAACACGTGTACTGCTACTTCAAAACATGGGGTGGGGAGGAAGAAAAAGAAAACAGGATACCAGCAAATAGCAACAGATTCACACCTCCACAGTACTGTAAGTGAATGTATTTTTTTTTATTTTTATTTTTTATTTTTTGAATGGAGAGGCTGGCCAGTTGGTGGGTGGATGAGCGAGTGAAAGGTGAAGAGGTGGTTTGGAGGTGCGAATCATAATCCACGTGGGTGGTGGGAAGCACGGTTAGCTGCGTCACTGTGTTGCATAAGAACATACGTAGGCAGAGGGGATGCAGATCTGAAGTAATGAGCGTGGGGAGCCGTTGGTCCTATTTGGGAGCTCCGATGAGACGAGAGATGGTTATTGTTCGAGCTGTCAGCAGTCCAACCATGTGTTCTTAGCAGACTAATTAGAGTTGCTGCGATGGCTGTTTTCCAGAGTGTAGTTGGTGCGTTAGAGTGATTAGCAATCGCGTGATTAAAAAGCTGAATAGGGAATTTAATCTCTGTTTTACCGTATGAACCTAAAGGTATTTTGAGAAAGGGGGGGAAAAAAAAAAAAAAGCACCACTTAATGGTCAGCCTGAACTATAGGAGCGGTTTTCCCTCATTGGTTTTCTGAGATGTCGGAGGATGTTTGAGGTTTGGCTTGAGTGATCCTAAATGAGGATGTCTGCGGAAAATACAAGGATTTTGAGCTATTTAAGATGGAATGTAATGTTTTCCATGTGGGCTGTCAGGCATGCCGGTTTTCCCTGTGGACTGACTTCCCACCCTCTGCCCAGTTTATCTTCTTTCAAATAAATATTTGTATTGTAGCAAGATTTCTGAGCGCTTGTTACGATGTTGCCATACTCTTTGCCACACTTAAACCCAAGCTTAGTATGTAAACATCAAGCGTGCTGTCAATGCTGTCCTTTTTGCTCCACCACTTCCCCTTCCTGGCCTTCATCCGGATGTGATGGTGCCATGTTTTCACATTGAGTTTGCCAACTTGACCGGAACCGTTGTCACGTGGTTGAACTGTGGAAGAGCAATAAACTTTAAGTGCTGCAAGCTTGGATAGGTGATGAAGTCAGAAATCACCCTATTCCAGAGGGCATATGTCCTCATTTTTAACTTCCCCCCACCATTGTTTTTTCAGATCGTTATTCACAATATTTTACCAAGGTTGTTATGTACACACAGCTGAACTTTGACATCAATAAATGTTACACTTGTTGCCCAATATGAAAGTCATGATTGTAAAGTCTCAGTGATTAGAAGGAAGTTGGTAGAGAAATTGGTCTGAGTATTGACTTGGAGACCTAGTATGCCAAGCACCCTATTCAGAGATTTAAGAGCTCTGTGACCAGCCTGGTCTGCTTGTAATTCTCCACAGTGGTAAGTGACGGCTCGTGACAAATTGCAGTTTACATAAAACTCTCTCTGCATTGAGTTAGACGATGCGACTTGCTTCTTTTGTTCTTTCCAACGCCGTTACTCTGATGTGCGTGGGCACATGTTTCTCCCAAATGTCCAGAATAGCACCCTTTATCTGGAAATATTAAGTAGTGAATGGAAGCAGCTGAAAGTATTGTCTTACGTAACTATTGTGTTTTACTCAAGGGGTTCAGCCGCACTACAGTATCTGGAGACACTTGAAAATTCTTACTTGAAAACAGTATGAAGTATTTATTCAGGCTATGTTCAATACCAACGTTAATCCGAAAAGCAATAAACAGAAATGTTTGATGGAGCAAATAATTTCTCCAACACTTTTAGGCCAGAAATTAGTATTGACTCCTAAAATGTTGTATATCTCCATTTCATATTTTCTGCTGTCTTTTTTTGTTTGTTTTTTTTGTCATTTGCAGTTCTTTGGTAGAGTGCGCATGCTGGAGCACTGGTAAACCTTTTGCCTCCAGATTAAGCTCTAATCTGTGTCCCATTTCCCTCCGTCTGCCCTCTTGGGATGAGCAGACACAGGTTTTAGACCAAATTCTGTCCTATCCTGATCTCTTACAAGCTTTTGGTTTAGGGCTTAATTGTTGAAAGTCTTCTTGCCACAGCGGTAAAGTGCCGTGTTTCATTCATTTGGTGGCAACTTGACTTTTTTTTTTCTTTTTTTTTGACGTGGAGCAGCATTATGAGCAGGAAACTGAAAGAAAACTCTGATTCTGAATAAGACGAGCCTCTGTTCATAACAGAAGTTAGAAGCTGTGCTCAATGAAATTGAAGGGCAACGTAGTGAGAAGTGTCGAGATGCGTTTATCTACTAAAGTACAGCACGCTCCCACTTTTAAATTACGTTCATAGCTAAAGTAGAATCTCCTTGTTGATCAAAACTTTCAGGTTGACGATGGTTTAACCAATCGTTTAATCATTAAGCGATTTTTCAAGCTCCCGTTTCAAGTAAACGTTCTGCCGCAAGTCCCTCTTTCTCCACTGTCAGACCTTTCATTTTAATAAGGATTATCCCAGTCTGTTCGGAAAAGCAGGTGAGGGGTGTGACCCTCTTAGAGAAAACACCTGTTTCTCCTATGTAAAGCAGCTCGTCAACATTTAAAACAAACGCTTCGGGGCATTGCTTTTCAGGGCGCCGAGTTCATTCTGCCGCTCGGCCCTGTTGGGCAACATTCAGAAAGACGCTCTAAAGCCTTTCTTTCTGTCGAACCACATTACATGTGGGCAGCCACGCTGTCCTCAGCACTTCCATCTGTCTCTTTAACGTACATTTGTGGTGCGTCAGCCACAGATGGAGGAGCTGATGGTCTTAAGTTACACTGTCCCTGTTGGCAGTTGGTAACGTTAGTTTTAGCAAACATCCCCTGATCCTGCTGATAAACAGAACACACACTGACCAGATGCTACCTTCCTCATTCCGTTTCACACGTCTGACAACAGTTTCCTTTTTTTTTTTTTTTTGTAAATCCAAAACAACGGAATAGGGATTAAAACACATTTGTGCTTTTTGAGTGGTATTACAGCAATGTAAGGTTTTATTTTTTGGTTTATAGCAAACTATACTATGCTGTCTGCTTTTCATCTGGTGTGTTTTACTGATGTCTTGATTGTAAAATTTGAACCTGGAGTTAGGGCAAAAAATGCCAACGTATTGGTCAGACTCATTTGAATTTCTTACATTTACAAAAGAAAATAAATAAATAAAACATGTTCTCACTAACTGGCACTGTATGGCCTCAGAAGTATATCTAGGTCAAGAAAACAGTTGTTATAATGGTACTTACGACAACATGGCAAAAAAAATGTTAAAGGACATATTTTTTTAATTCAAAAGAATAATAAAAATATGTATAAAACAAATACTGTTTCTGGAACATTTGACTTTATAACGAGGTATGAAATCGAGTATAAGAATTGGCAAAGGGGCAAATTGACTCAGAGTCATATGAACCAAGATGCCTCCGAACTGGGAAAGGGTTTCAAATTCTTTCAATCAAGTTTTTTGTGTTCTCCTATAAAGGCAAAATTAGAAGGATTGAAAAATACCCCAAAATCAGGCCAAACCCCTGAAAGTTAAAACATCTTCATATGGGTAGCTAAGTAGCTTCGGGGGGCTAATTAACTTCTCCAGCCGTCACCAGGTCCACTCTGAAGTGGGAAACGCAACAGCGATCAGGACATGTTGAATGTGGGTGGGGAACCTGTAGTGTGTGCATTTACGCAATTATCTATACCAGTGCTATCTTGGCACAGCTCTTTTTAATAGCAGCCATTATCGGAACAGATTGGCCTCATCTCTTTTAATGAAATGAAACTTAAAAAAATATATATATATTCAAAAGTGAGACAAAGCTGTGTAGAAACACTGAAAAGTTACCTCCAGCTGTTAAACATTTAGACTTTCCACACCAGGCATTTGTTTTGCGAACAGGGTTTTACAGTTTTAGTGTTGGTCTTCACTCGTGCGGACATGGAATTTCCCCCTCAGTCTTAACCTTCCTGCATGTGAAGCGTCTTTTTTTTTTTTTTTACAACTCTGACTCAGATTTTCCTCTTTCTTGCTGACTTCTATAAACACAGTTGTCACATTTCAGGTTTTCCAGCTCTCCACAGTGCTGTTTACCTCACTGCTTTGCTTCTGTTGAGTAATATGCTTATTCTTTTTCGTCTCCCCTCAGTCTGAGAGAACATCGAGGCGAAGGAGGGGGGGTGGGAAAAAATGAAGTTTCTCACCAGTGTGAGTTACCGCCACGCTCACCAGATGTGTACGTGTTCATCGGAGGCCATCAGAAGCTGAAGACAGGTCGTTTTTTTATAAGGTAAGTGCTGACTGCTAGTTAAAATCTGACTTCGCTCTGAACAGATGGTTCCAAAACGGCACTTCAGGACATCTTACTGGCGATGTTTTGGCATGCAGTACTCCTCCTGTGTGACCGTTAACAGATTTCTGCTGCGTGAGTGTGCAGCAGAACGGATCTTAATCAAGCATGGGGGTATTGCTGTAAGTCCAGAGCTCGAGGCGCAAATCTAATCTCTTTGGCACATTATACAGTAAATCAGAACTGTGGTTAAGTCGAGTGCCTGCCAACTCGGAACAGCTACAGCGTGGATTTATGACTGGACTTACTATGGGAGCTTATTTCAGTCTCTCTTTATTTGGGTCTGAGACTGATGAACCACTCCGTGACACTGGCTCAGATTTTTTCATTTGTTTTAATCTTGAGGTGTCCATGTAATGCTTTGGGCCTTGGTGGGTTATTATGGAAACAAGCGGTCCGAGAGAGATGGGCCGGTCGGCGCCAGTTTTAGCTGCAGCATCCAATGGGAATGATGTCCCCATGCCTAGACAGGGCAGACGCTGATGGATGGCCTAGCTTTCTGCCAGTTTCTAGTCCCACGTCGGAGCCCTTGTTATGAAAATATGGATGGAAGCAGGCTGATGGGCCGCAGAGAGATGACATCTGCTCCTGTGATGGATGATCACCTGCACTGCATCCACAAGAGATGGAGATGACGCAGAATTGTGGCCAGAGTTCTTAGAAATTTAGCCCCTCCACGCTTCCGTTTGGATTGTGCCTGACTCAAAAGTATGCAAATCTCTGGTTAAAGAGACATGCGTAGTTTTTGAGGTGCAGAGAAATTAGGGGTGTTATTTCACACAATCTGTATGAATCAGAAAAATAATGTATTATGAAAAAAAATATACAGAAAAGATGCAATTTGACTGGATTGGAGTGAAAACCCCTAAAAAAATCACTGTTGAATCAGTTTTTGATTTAGTTACCTCATTCAGTCTTCAGTTCACAGCTGACATGATGAATTGCTGACATTTGCTCTTCCATATCTTTACACAATCCAGGTTAAAAATAGGTTAAAGTAGATAAAAAGTATATCATTGCACAAATGTATCAGGAAAAGATTAAAAATTAATCCATGTTAACATGTATACAAGAACAGATTAAATGAAAAGTTATAGATTGAAGCTGCAGAAGAAGGCTGACAAGATGCAGGTATACAGCAATGGTGGTTCAGGGATTTCTTACAAAGTCTCATTTTTTTCTGCAGGTGAAATATCCAATCTTCTGTCTTCACCATGTTTAGAGTACTGTTTCAGGGTGGAATCCCTGTTTTATTTGTGACAACAAAATATAAATCGCCTGCTAAGATCCCCTAAAACTTTGTTGAAGAATATGAGATGTCCTGACGAAACCAAACTTGGACATTTAGGCCACATTTCCAAAATGAATAGTTGTCATGAAACAAACTTGAGTATTTCTTAAAGAACACCACACACACGGTAAAAACTGGTGACATTTGCCTCATTGACGGGGCTTATACTAGTTGTGAAGGAAGACGACAAACTTTCTGGAGGAACATGTTGGATTTAAGCCAGTTTTTCCATAGTTGAGGGGTTCCCAAAACTGGCATTTCATTAATGAAAGAGCAAAAGGATTCCACCCAGCCACTCTTTTCAAAGAGATTAAATTGAGAATGATTTTTTTTTTTTTCTATTTTTTTCAGTTGCCCTAATGCTCTTCCATAGTATTGTTACCATTCTTCTAAATCCTCAAAATTTCACTTTTCCCTGAATACTGGGAATTTTATGTGACCTTGAGGCCACTAAAGAGAAAAACATTACTGTAGTGCAGAATAAGAAAAGGCACGCAATATTTACTTTCCTTTTCTGCCCTGATATGTAAATCTGCTCCCTCAAAGGGGGCTGAGTCACGTTAGCCCCCCCCCTCCGGCCTATAAAGAAGTGGTGTTAATGGTAGCATTCACAGAGGTGATTTCTAGCCTGCCTCTTTGTGCCAGCACTGGTGGCCTTGGGCTGGCTGATTGATATTTGTTGTTCTGTATTGAACTCTGGTTTATATCGCTTTAGCTGCAGCTCCATGGGGGCTTTGCTTGTGGCACATTCAGTTCTACGCAGACCTCCCATCGAGACGTCACCGCCAAGAATGACCGTGAACTCCCGCTCCTGCACAGGGCTCAAGGACAAACTTTGTTCCTCCAATGTGACCCATTTCTGGCAGCAGAAATGAGGGACAGATTTGTGTGCAAGTCTGTAGCAGGACCTAGCCTACTTCTTCTACCCTACTTTATCCCCAGTCTTGTTGTTGGAGCTGATCAGAGTTACACACATTACACCGTCTCTTTTTGCTAAATTTGGAGAAGATGCTGGTTTACAAAATGAGGGTGTTTTGAGTGGTGTTTAGCTAAGGCATACAGCTGTTCAGATTTTAGCGACTGAATTTGAAAATGTTTATATTTGTGAGATACAGCCGTATTTGTGGGCATTATTTGCTGCAGTTTTCAAAATAAATTCTTAATATGTATAGTTAAACTTTTATAACGATTTTTTTTTTATTGATGTCACAATAACAAAATTTACAATTAAGTATTTCTGGCTATGCATCAGACAGTGTTTACAGTCGGAGCCCCATAAATGTATAATTAATTAACTGTTTAGTCATTTTAAATTGATAATCACTGAATGTCTCATGAAGTCAGTGGGAAATAAACGGTTCAAATAACAAACTGTCAGTTTTTCCAAGTTCATGAAAAATTTTAATTTTTATCAGTTTCTAGTTGATGGTAGTTTCAGCCACGATTGATAAAATGAAGAGACTGAAAATGAGCCGTTTCCAGTATCTATGATGCGTGTAAAAATGAAGACAAATAAAGCACTGAGACGCAAGGGGGTATTTAAAGAGATATTTCATTCACCACTCTCAACAAAAAGCCTAGGAAGAAATATTTTGAACGCTCTCATATTCTGGTTCTGAAAGAGAAATTGTCTTGCATCAGCTTGAAGGCTTTATCCTTGATGCCTGTATGGTTTTTTATTTTTTTATTTTAAAGAACTGAAAATAGTGAAAAGAGCTCAATAGTTCTTTTACTCAAAGCTGTTTTTCTTTTTTCCACAGCTATTCATTTCTTTCCTTTCTCTTTATTCTCTTGTCCAACAAAGGAAGCTCAGGGCTTTGCTGATGTTTCTTTGGTTAGAGGAAATGGCAGAGGACTGAAGCAGGGAGAAGGAGGTGTATCTGTATCAGGGAGAGGCTGGGCTGTGTTGTGAGGAAGAGGAGGAGGGAACATATGAAAGCTGAGGAAGGGGAGGGGACTGAGCTCTTATTCACATTGGTGGCATTTGTCTTGAGAATGAGCTGGTTCTTTTATTTTTTGGAGGGGGATTTGGAGGTTGTTTTTTTTTTTTTTTGAGGGAGGGTGGCTTTTAGAAACAGAACATAGCGAGGGAGCGAGCTTACATCTTAGAAACGTTGTGATATAAGCTGGGTTATCAGGAGGAGCTGGTCTGACACCAAAGCAGCCATGCAAGGAACAAACTGGGGTAAGAAACTCTGAGGGTTGGACTGTTGGAGAAATGGATCGTTGCCTTTATTTACTTTTGTAGCAAGAGAGACAGGATGTTTGTACGGCTTGTTCGTTTTTATACTTGTGCAGTTGGTTCGTGGGAATCTTGCAGGTTTATTGCACAAAAAAAAAAGGCTTTTTAAAGTTGTGAGGGAAAAGAAAGCTATGTAAGCGACTCCGATCTTGTATCAGTCTAAAATACAAGCTACTTTTACAAATGAGCTTTTTTAAAATTCAGTTTCAGCTCCTTAGAAACAAAAAAAAAATCTTATGTCACATTCATATGGAAACCTTTTTGATACTAAAACTAAGAATTTTTTTTTTAGTTAAACTTACTCAACTTGCTGAAAAAAAACAAACTTTTTAAAAGAGTCAGAACTCTTTTAAAGCATTTCTACTTCTGTTTTCTTGTTTTTCTTTATTCACTGTTTTTAAAATCAACACCAACTTTCAATGGTTTAGTTATTTCCTGTGCAGCTGCTGCAAAATATTTAAGATCAATGTGAGGAAAAAATCCTGGATTTTGGAAAAAAATAAAAATATGAACAACCACAGAAGCCAGTTATCCCAACACTGCATACACCTGCATTACCACTAAACCATGACCATCGTTCCAATCAGCATTGGAGGGAAGAAGTACAAGGAAAATACCATCCAAGTAGTCAGAGAGAGACTTCAGCTTGCATGCAAAGCTACTTTATTGGGAATTTGTGTAGTACTTAAGGTGATACAAGGGAAATTTATTCATATTAAGTGTGGTGAATATGCCTGGAAAAATCAATGACATTGAAAATACAAAGAAGATAAGAAGATAGTTCTGTTGGATACAGAAATATAAAGAGATGCATTAACTGTTGCAGCTTTCCACATAATTTTTCTGCAACAAATGTCAGTAAACATGGTTTTGAAATCCTGCCAGCAGCTAATTGGCGTCAACATCAGCATCGTTAACAGCCTTACTTGGGAATATTTACACGTTTCATTGTGGCTGCAGTTTTTGCCAGGTCCGTCTGCGAGGTGTCTGGCTGCAGAAAGCTGGGTTGTCGTCGGAACCAAAATAGCATTGTCACACTTTTGCCCTCTGTTCCACTTTCTGAAGGGAGGGAGAGGAATAAAGAGGTGGGAGAGGGTGGGGGTACAGAGTGAGATTCAGAAGTTTTAAGTGGTAGGAGAGTGGAGGAGGGGATCTCCAGACATGCAGACGTTCCCTGCAGAAAACTTAAGGTGCCCTCTCTTCCGGAAAATGTCCCTCTTGAGGCTCTCGAAAGGTGACGCCCCCAGTTGAGGGCTGACATTTTCAATTGGGGCACGTTCAACGTTTTACCTGGTGCGAGGCGTATTTTTAGCTTCTGTGGATATGCGTTTATGGTGTGGCGCAAATAAAGAGGGATTTAGCTCAAGTTCCTTCAGTTTGGGTCAAAGCAGGTTTGTGTGATGCTGGAGTTGAGGTATGCACTGTAATCATAAAAACCACTCCTGTAATCCAGTTTTTGTATTTCTAACGCCTGTAATGAGACAGTCTCTGGCACAGCCAGACAGGAAGTGACTCTCATTGCCAGTAAATATACATTCATAAAGGCCTACTGTGTGTGGATTGGTGTTTGCTAGCTGAGAGACTGTAGTAAGACACTGCAGTTATTTTAGAGCAGATCGTTTCACATTATGTGTGAATGTATGAATCTGCAAACTGAAATCCCAGCAAAAACTTCTCAACGTTGTGCTTTGAGGCATCATTTAAACACAAGGGATAAGAGGAGTTGGATATATCTTCTAGTTGTTTTTTTTCCCCTAATTGCTAATTATCTAATCCAGTTCAAATCTGCTTTTAGATAAAAATGAAAGACGTACAGACAGACTGGTCATTGGCGTCAAGTTAAACTAAGCATAAGTGAAGAAGCACGGATATATATATTTTTTCCCAACAGACTTTACAGTTCAGTCATTTTTAATGGAAGCCTGAAAAAGTGACTCTATAACCAGAATTCCTTTCAGTTGTAAATGTTGCTGTTGACACTGCTGGTCAGCTGGCTAAAAGAAGGCTACTTACATTTAACATCTTACAAATTCAACCGTTTGTGAATATTTCCTGTCACATCGTCCAGTGGATCTGGACCTTCTCTCTGTCCATTTTAAAAGGGAACAGTGTTATTAAAACATATTTCTCTAGTGGATTTTGCGTGACATCCTGCCAAGTGTTTCTAGTTAACCAGGGAAGCGGGCTTAGCAGGACACTAATAATGGTTAATGTTCCACTGGATGTCAACAGGATGGTCTTTCCTTCCTGTTCATCACATTGTTGTTCCTTGTCCTGCTCCGTTTAAATCAATCTTACAACAAATTCAGTAGAAGCTCTTTGCATTTCTTTTAGTTGTGATCGTTATAAGAAAACGTCTCGGGTTAATTTGTTTGCTCTCCTCAGCTGGAGCAGCACACATTCCTCCGGTCGGAGGAGTGACTGAAAGGCATTAAAACCCTTAAAGGCTTTCCCCAGACAAAAACAGTCTGCTCCGTCAGAATCAGCTGACAGCGTAGACTTTATGTGGGCAGCTGAAATGTCGCCTACATGCTGTACCGTGTTTGTTGTTGTTCCTGTCAGATGTGGTCCATTTGCAGTAATTGCTTCAATGGGTTTTTGACTGTCTAAAGCAGTGGGTGTAAATCGCCTATTTAATTTTACAACCATATTTTTTTTTTGTCATATTGTAAAACTTAGAGCTCTGCTTGAAGTTTAGAGTTTTGCTCTCTACTCTGTAATAGAGAGCAAACATCCATCTTTTAGTCATTAGCTGTAAATGTCCATTTATTCTCCATTAGGCCTCGTATGGACGACTGCGAGAGCCATAAAATGATTGAAGTTTTTAAGATGCTAAGGAGGGTCCTGGCCTCTCTGACCCTTTCCCCTAGCCCCCCTCCCTTTACTTTCCCTTCTTTAATGTTTGAGGCCCTCGTCTCTATGACAACAAAAGGGAAACCAGGACTGCATGATCATGGCAGAGGCTTTAAAAACAGTCGAGACCCTTATGCCTTGCTTATAAGGGGCCCTGCATAGTTTCCTGAGGGATTAGAGCTCATTCATTTCTCTCTGAACAGCAATGGACTCTTCTTGATCAGAAGGAATGATCCAATAAAAACAACTGCAAGATGATGTATTTGTTAAACTCCTTGAGTTTCTGATCTTGGTCACTAAGATCTATATCGGGTATGGGCGTAAAGGACAGTAAACGTCCATCCAAATATATTGTTCGGGACTTTGTGGCACTAGTGTCCAAACAGGAACTGTGCACGAAGAAAAGTGAGGAACATGTACGGTAACGGTTCCAAACTGAATGCTTTGTGGAGCACCTTCTCTGCTGCTGGCCTACAGCTGATCTTCACAAGTTTAATCTCTGTAGCACATTTGTTTGAAACTCTTAACAGCTCCACATGCCGCAGCTAATAATACTTCCATTTATTAAGAATGCTTTGTCTTTATCATTGTATCAAAACACAAAGACAAAAAACAAGCCAAGAATGCACTCGCATGATTTAATCCTGTTTTTTTTCCATGCATCATAACACACTGTAGAACCACGTTTGTCAGAGTCGAAGTAGGGATCAGCCAGGCTTAAAGGGCGCCGATTAACATCTACTAATCAGTCAAATCATACAAGTGGCCTTATAGGAGTGTTATAAAGTTGGCACATTGGAACCTGGTCTGGCGTCTATTTTGCTGCTCTGCTCCAGAAATGCGTCTGCCCAGCATTCCAGCTGTCAGCTTTTCTTCTACCTCGTTTACCGTCTTTGCTAGTTTGTGATATTACTTCAGGTCTTTATTCATGAAGGGTTTCTCAGGATAAGAGGGTTACAGAGGAAGTAAAGTGACAAAAAATTTTTTTATTCCGTCATCTTTCTGAAACGTTTGAACAAAACACAACCCGCATGCCGGATATCCTCATATTCTGACTCGCCGTGTTTATGTTTTCAAACGCAGCATGACTTCACTAACAAGTATCCCGTTGGCCATTGTTCGCCAAACAAAAATTCAGCAGTCACCCACGAAAAAAAAAAAAAAAAAAAAAAAGAAAATCTGCTGTTGTCAGCCATATGATGTCAGTATTTACCTTCAGCCCTGTGAAGGTGACGGAATAAACAGGCGAGTTTGACTTTCCCCACATATTATTCCCGCAAACGCATGTCGACGGATTTGCTCAGGAATTTTTGGCCGTCAAAGTATCCCAGCAGGTTTAACCTGTCTCCTCTCTCCTTGTGCTGCACCGTTGGAGGATTATCCACAGCTGTGAATTTTCAGTTGCTACCACAACTAATTGGATGTTTGGAGACAGTAGCGTTTTGCTGCTCTAAAGAAAATTGCCAGCATGTGGGTCAAAGTTTTACGTCTCGGATCAGGCGAACCCTTCCTTGTGTTGACTCAGAAGCCTTGTGGCTGCAGCCAAAGTTTGTGCTGCTTGGCTGGATTTACTGAATGGCCCCCGTCCTGGTTCTCTGTGTGTGTGTGTGTGTGTGTGGAATTTTTTAAGGCTGTAGTTTACTGCATAATGTTTGCAGTGAACTAAAAACAGTGTTGACGACTGAGAAACAGAAAGTGTACAAATTTTATTTCCTAGATAAAAGCAGGACATTTGGGAAATATCAAGACGTTTTCCAAATGAAGGCAGTGTGTTGGTTTAGGCAATGTTTTGCTGGGACACCTTGGGTCCTACCGTCCTTGTGAATTGTTTTGGTAGGTAGCGCCTATCTAAGCATTCTTGCTGACCATTGACTTTTCATGCAAACATTGCTCCTTGATGACCTCTTTCAACTAGATCTTCGAATCCACACCCCGAGGACCTGTGTCCTGCAACGCACCCGAGTCAAATAATGAGGTCATTAGCATTAGCATAGCCCTGAACTAGATAATGCACCCTTACAGAAGCACAAAAATGGTTCTGGAATGGTGGTAGCTTTCCAAATTCCTCACATTTCAATCCAACCATGAGGGTTACGCTGGACAAACGGATCCAATCAGTGGACACACCTAACAACGTACATGACTTAAAGGATTGACTGCTAACTTTTTGGTACCGGAATCCACAGCATATCTTCAGGGGTCAGTTAGTTACTTCAGAATCTTACTTCAGCAAATATAGGACAATGTTGTGCTGAACCTACAAGAGTCTATAGGCCTTTTATTTTTTTTTTTTCTCAATCTTCAACTTACTTTCTTCTCTTAGTGCAAGTGACCCCTCGGAGCTGCCACCATGGCCCTGGTTCAGACTCTCCCCATATCTGCTGAGCCTCACACCCCCAGCCACAGTGGAGGAGCTCGCCGACGACACCAGTCTGGCCCTTCACCCCCCATCCACCTGCCGCCACCCATTCTGGACCCAATGGGCTCAGGCAGTAGCCTCGTCACCACACGTCCCAATCCCTACCAGGACGCCCGCTCTGCTGTAGAGCTGGGGGGCAGAGGTCGGCGGCCAACGCCAGGGGCTTCCTGCTTAGGCTCCGAGTCACCCAGAGACCCACTGCTGCAAAACGTCCCACCGCCGAAGAAACAGAACTCCACAACATCTGGCAGAGGACTGGAGAAGGAGTGTCGGAACGGGAACTATACTTATCTTAATGAGGACTATGTGGGGGACTGGAACGACAACCTTGTTAGACCTCCGAGCCTGGAAAGCGAGCTGGAAGAGACTAAAGAGGGTCTCGGGTTGAATGGGAACGTGGGGGGACCTCCTCCGAGACTCATCCCAGTGTCAGGAAAACTGGAAAAGGTGAGAGTTTGCTGGTAGAAACACAACAGTCAGGAAATAACGGGTAGTAATGAGAAATATTTATGATTTTAGTCGGTTATTATTTATTATTCTTTTGACTACGTTATCCTTGAAATGATAATCAATGAAAGATTTTTTTAAAAATATTTTTTTCAGCATTAGGACTTGGATTAGAACTGCACAACATATCGAATTTCAATTGTGATTGCAGTATCAGTGTGTAATGTCACTGTGGCAACTGACTGCTGCAGTATTTGGTAGGATAAGGCATTTGAAGTGACATGCATTCATGTTCTTCATAGCTATAATGTATTTGGCCAGTAGAAAAGACCTCGGAATAGATTCTACTTTGCTTTGTTTCACGAACAAATTCCTGCCAATGTTGGTTTATTTGGTTTCTGATATGTTCAGTTACAGCCTTTTTTGATCCCTGAAACAGGGGCGGTGTTGTTTAAACTTCGCTGGGTGTATTATTTACCCGGACCATGTCTAATATCGTTTGCTCTGTTACTTAAATTTAAACTCATTAAATTGTCACTCTTTGCTTCTTCCCTTTCCTATGTTTTTTGCTGTTTCGTATTCTACCAGAACATGGAGAAAACAGTGCTGCGGCCCACTGCCTTCAAACCTGTCATTCCCAAGAGCCGCTCCGCCATGCAGTATCTCTCCCCTCGCCACGGTGCCAGTGCCCCTGAAGGCCAAAACAACCTGAACCTGCTCAGCCCTGCCAACAGGGAGGTGTCCCCGTCCTGCTCTGAGAAACGCAGCTCCTACAGCGGCGGTCGCAACGCCAGCAGCGGCAGCAGCCAGTCTTGCTCGTTGTCCGACTCGGGCCGCAACTCCCTCTCCAGCCTGCCGCCTTACAACGGTGCCACCTACAGTGTTGCGTCGGCCGAGGTCCCTGCAGGTCACCTGGAGCCCATAAGGAGCGTCCCATCGGTCGGCACGCACGGACACACCAACTCAGACAGCGGCCGCTCGTCCTCCAGTAAGAGCACGGGCTCTGGCTCCATAAGCGGCCGGGGTCAACCTCTGTCCGACAGCGGTTCCGGCGGACGCTCCCCCGGCCCCGTGGAGGGCTACGAGGGCGTGGTGAGGGACCTGGAGGACAAACTGAGAGAGAGGGAGCTGGAGCTGCAGCAACTCAAAGACAACCTGGACGATAATGAAGCTGCCATTTGTCAGGTTTGTTCGAATCAAAACTCTTCTTCTAGACTTGCTAGGAGTCATTCCTTGCCCCGATAACAGATTTCAGCGTAATCCTTTCACGCTTTAGGTTTACGAGGAGAAGCAGAAGCGCTTTGAGTTGGAGCTGGAGGAGCTGAGACAGAGCTGTGCCACCAGGATGCAGGTGGCGTCTCAGAAGGCCCAGCGTGCTCAACAGGTGCTGCAGCTGCAGGTTAGAACGAACACCTGTGCTTCAGAGTAAAACCGACAAATCTCGCAGAGCATTGAAACCCTCGGTTTATCATCACCAAACTTCAAATCATCCCAAATTTTAGAGTCCCTCTGTCTTTAAAAACAGACAGTATTAAAAGTACAGGAAGGATTGAATGTGGACTAAATGTCTGGAGTGCAGAGTAGCTACTTTGAGAAACCAAAACAGATGAATACAAATGTTTTGACTAATAAACATTGATGTTGGCTATAAAAATTAAAACTTTAGCATCCTAATAAGACGACAAAGGTGAGATTTAAGAGTGGGAGGCTGTATGTTTAAACCACTAAAATCCCCCTCAACGAACTCTTTAATGTTGTCTTTTTCTTTCCAAAATACAAACTCAAAAGTATGTTTTATGCCATTTAGGTTTATCAGCTCCAGCAGGAGAAGAAGAAGCTGCAGGAGGACTTTGCTCAACTCTTAAAGGAGAGGGAGCAGCTGGAGGAGCGCTGCACCTCCTATGAACACGAGAAGATCCAGCTGGGGCCTCGGCTGGAGGAGACCAAGTGGGAGGTGAGCAGATGAGGCTCGGGCGTTTTTGCGCTAAAGCATGTTGGTATGCAACCACATGGTGAACTCAATAAACACAAAGAAATGGAGATGATGAGTCGATTTCCGGACACACGCCACTCTTTTATAGGGTGCATCCTTCAGATTTATTGCCATCCCTGGTGAAGGTGCGTTGAAAACCTGAAAATAAATTTGCGATTGCAGCCACAGCATCATCTAAGTTAAAAATAGCAGGCTAAATCAGCGGGGTAAAAATCAGTAATTGCTTATTATAGAAGTAACTAATTCTACAATTATTAACACCCCTAAGCATTTCCATCAAACAAATGCAGCTAAGCTGTTTTTATTCAAAAGCACCAATGTGGATCTTTGTGCCTGAAAGCAGTTTCCACTTTTCTTTTGATTGTATTAAAGCTGAAAACGTCTTCACATTTCACACCAGACCTGTTTAATCCAACTCTAGTTTGTTTGTCTCGAGAGTCTGGTTTGTTTGAGGAGGTGTGAGTGTGCAATTGAACTTTGCAAAACTCTGGTTTGTCTGAAAACCTCAGTCTCTGTTCGGCTGAAACTGCCACGCAGATCAAATACTGCTCCAAAAGCAGGAAGCAGACTGCAACGCTAGGCATTTTGGGTAAACATAAAAACAGACATGTGTTGAGCACTGAAGGGAGAAATGGCTTGTGGTCTTTTACCACAGACAAAAAAAAAAAGAAATCCTACAACATCGACACAATTTGATGCCACTCCATCTTTATTTACAGTTTGTGAATAATTAAGTTGCGCCCATGTCTTCCTCTGAGGCTTTTGTGTCATTTCTTTTGGTGCAGCACCAGCACAGGTGGGAGGAAGGCAAAACAGGTGTTTCAATTAGTTCGGACTGTTTGACCAGTGCAGTGTGAAAGCGAACCGCACCGGCTGAAAATGTAACAAACGTTTGAATTTTTGTCCCCAATTGAAGTCTGCTGGACGATCGGGTGTGAAAACACCCCAAGTTGTCAGTTTTTATCTGACCATTTAATGAAAATATCTCTGAGATACTGAGGTTTTCTTCAAACAAGATTGCACATTACTCTATTTTCGTCTCTCAGGTGTGTCAGAAGTCGGGGGAGATCTCCCTGCTGAAGCAGCAGCTGAAGGAGGTGCAGAGCGAGTTGGCTCAGCGCGTGGGCGAGATCGTCTCTCTGCGAGGTCAGCTCAGAGAGACTCGCGGTGAGCTCACCAACACTCAGGTGCTGCTCCAGGAGGCCCACGGCACGACGCGCACGCGGACCATGGAGCTGGAGGTGTGCGAGAACGAGCTTCAGCGTCGAAAGAGCGAGGCGGAGCTGCTCAGAGAAAAGGTGGGGCGCTTGGAAGGAGAGCTGGCTCACCTCAAGGACACCCTGGCCAATCAGGGCCCAGGAAACAGACAATGCCAGGTGTTCCAGGAAGCCGAGGAGCACCTGCTCGCCTACGAAAGCGACGAGGCGAAGGCCCGGCGGCAGAGCAGCGCCGAGGCGCTGCAGGGCATGAAGGCGCAGATGGAAGGGTTGAAATCGGAGTTGGCCTTCGAACGCAAGAAGGTCGAACAGCAAGCAGGCGGCTTTGAGGAGGAGAGGCGGATATGGCAGGAGGAGAAGGACAAAGTGATCCGCTACCAAAAACAGCTGCAGGAGAACTACGTGCAGATGTATCGCAGGAACAGAGAGCTGGAGCAGCTCCTGCAGGAGCTCAGCCTGGAACTGGAGAGCAGAGAGGAGGACGAGGGCAGCGGCAACGAGATCAACTTTGATGAGATTGCTGCAACAGAAATCTGATCCTCATAGATGTCCCTTTTTTTTATTTTATTTGCACTACATTTAACGCCCCACCTCCCTTTCCCTGAAGCAATATCTTGTGTTCTTTATGTGACTAACAGCTGTGACGACTGTCGCACTTGAGAGTTGTCGACCTTTAAATGTCATTAACCACATCGGCTCTCTGCTCCTCCGACATTAGAGGCTGCCACTGCACTGATGAGACGGCCGAGTCCTGGTGATATTTCGCACCTTGAGGAGTTTGTGAGTAACTTCGGTCAACGTTTGCCACCATCCTCCTCCTCCTGTCCTGGTTCTGACCGCAGTATCCCTGCTGGGTTTATCGTTGCACTCCCACTCTGTCCACAGTTTCACTGATACGGTTGACGTGTCAACCACAGATTCATTGTGTCATGGTAAGATTTAGGTGTTAACGTCTTTGAGAAACTGGATGGTGGCAGAGTTCAGATCATTTTTGTTTTTACCTAAACTACATTCGCGGACAGCCATAAATCCGCTGAAAGAGTCTGTACTATCCCTGTAGCAACAAATTAGCATTGAGGTTCTGAACTATATTATGAAACAAAACCTACAGTAAGTAACATTGACACCTTCCATTAAAGACGCACTGGCTTCCCTTTTCCACCTTTACATACCAACTTAAAAATAATCTCACCCATAGATTACCCAGTTACCTCTGAGTAATGGTCAAAAGTTCTTTTGGCTTTTTCGCAGCATAAATTACACTGTTCTAAATAACACCACTTGCTTTACGGTATGCGAGCCTGGCAGCAAGTTTCAATGCATGTTCCCGTTTGATCTCCCCATTTATCGTTGTGGCCTCGAGATATGCAGCTGCCAACGTGAGTTTAATCTGTTCAGGCTTGTTTTGATCTTTAAAGCCAATATGCAAGCTAAGCTGAACTGCTTCCTGATGAGAAAATATGAATGGATGTCAGTTAAGATAAAGAGTCGGGCAGAAATTACAGTGGTCATCATACACCATTAGATGCAGTGCTTTGCAGAAGTGTTCACTCCTCCATATTTTGCCATGTCATCGCCACAAACGTCATTGGACTTTATTGGGATTTTGTGTGAATGACGAATTGAACAGCATTCGTCAACGAAGGCGATATCTGAAGGCAATTCGTTGAGCTAGATTATTTTTAGGGGTATCAGAGTAAAGCTGTCCGTAAATAATTGTTTAAAAACATGCGTCATATGCCTTCCACTTATGCGCAACATTGTGCTCATCTGTCACCAAAAAAACCCTCATAAAATAGATGAAAGTTTGTGGTTGAAACATGACAATGTGGAAAAAGTTGAAGAGGTGTGAAGTCTTCGGCAAAGCACGGGATAGAATGTAAGCAGAGTTCAGTAAACCTTCTGCTTGGTGACGCGAAGGGCTCATTGTTCTCTAGCAAGAGTAAAGAGAAGCATGTTTCAGCACTAAGCCACATTAGAGACAGCATCGGCTTCTAACCAGGAAAAAGTTGTCGTTTCCTCTTTTTTTCTGGGATGTATTAGATTTGTTGTTTACGTCCCTGAAACGGAGAGTTCTTGCACTGACGAATGTATTTGGACTACTCGCTTCCTCCACTGATCTTTAACGTTTTAGTTCCACTAAACCAGAAGTCCAAATGTTTTTGTTTTATCAGATCTTTCGCAAATAGGGTTTATATATCGTCTTTTTGCTCCCACAGGCGTCTGCCTGTCCCCATAAATAAAAAAACATAACCACTGTGAATAGACCAAAGCAATGTCCAACATGTCTATTTTCCTCAAACAGATACAAAGCTTGGTTTAACCGTTCGTGTGAATTTTTGTTCGTTTCCTCACTATAAATTTTATAACCGTCAATATTTGTATGAAGACATTAAATGTATATTTTCATGCTGTACATTTCTTGAACAAAACCAATGTGGTTTTAATTAAAATATGATTTAAAATCAAGTTTCCTGTGTTTCATGTTTTATTTTTTTTATTATTATTCAGATTCTGCATGTTTTAAAGTTTTGACAGGGTCAGTATTTAGCTGAAACCATCTCCAGCCTGGTTGTGTAGGATCTACTTTGGTTGACATTTGAAGTTTTTCTGTAACACTTGATTTTGTTTAAATGGCTCATGTCTGCCCTCTGCAGGTTGAAAAAGGCATAGACTGTCATAAAAGTTTAAAAGGCACTCAAATTACTTTACTGTACAAATGTATTCTTCAGAGCGGTTGCGAAAAACAAATGGAGCACTTGTTTTTCAAAATGTCTCTTTGAATGGATGAATCCAGCTGCAAAAGCAGAACAAAACTTTTTTACAATGTTTTTTTCATAATCCTTAACTCCTATGATCATCAAGGTGATGCAGCATGTCGCTCTCTTTGAAATTAATGGTGAAATGACATACCTGACCCCTGTCCCTACAGTCACCGTTTCTATAATTCTCACAAATTGAGCTCAAACTTGTCTTTTTTTTTTTAGAAGGTTTTGGGAACTTTGACCACAAACACCATGGGGTCTTTGGCCTTGTTGCTGAAGGCTTTGCGGATGACGTCAACGGCATGCTGGTGGGTCACTTCTTGGAGGGAAACTCCATCCACAGACACCAACTCCAATCCAGCCTGGAACAAAATTGAGTTTTTCCAGGTCAGTCAGTCATGCAAACGGTATGCTGCATTTAGGTAAGTTAGACCTGACTTGTCTGGCACCAAAAATATATATATATAAAAAAAAAACACCCCGCCACATTCAGTGTTTATCAGAATCCACATGCAAATCTCTCTGGTTCATAGAGAATAGTCAGAAAATATCCAATGAGCAGCAGCTGTTTGGATAAAAGTACCTCGTTATCAGAGGAGAATAAGTAGACTGGTATGAGATAAGTCAACCCTTTCTGAATTACACTCAAAATGCTTGGAATGCAGTTTCTAGATGCACAACATGTCAAATTATGAAGCAGATGAACTAGCAGTAGATCACACCAGATGCTGATGCTGCTCTTGTCAAGAACAGGAACCTGAGCCTACAATTTACAGACTGGAAAAACATTGCCCAGTCTGATCAGATGATGGGGCCAGAATGTGGCAGAACTATCATCAAAGCATGACTCCGTCTGACCCTGTATCAACCATCCAGGCTGGTGAAGATAAAATGGTGTGGGGGATGTTTTCTTAGAACACTTTGGGCCCCTCAGTACCAATCCACTGTCACGTAGGCATCCCAGCTTAAATGACGTACATCCAGGTATTACTGCTGACTGTGTCCATCTCTTTAGAGTCAACTTTATAGTTGTAATAAGGATAAGACGCCTTATTACAAAGCTCTAATAGTCTGGTTTCTTCATGTCTCAACCCAATAGATGACTTTTAGGATGTGGTGAAAAGAGAGCAGCAGGCACATCTGCAGCATCTGCTCGATTTCTTTTTACATAAGTACTTGGTGACTACTCATTAACTTAGCAACCAGCGAAGCGTTCACAAGCCAAGAGATAACTGGCAAAAGCAGATTTGGGAAGAAAAAAATAAAAACCATTTAGCAAATTCAAATTTGAGTACATTGATACTTATGTTTGTATGCTGCCGCAAAGCACTGAAACTATGAACGGTATGATCAAGATGACAGGACCTGACGATCCTAAAATTCTTGCCACCTTACCCTAAGCACCTCGCACATGGAGGCAGCTCCTCCAGGAAAGATCTTCTCGATCTTCACGGTTGGCTGAACCTTTGACTCGATCCCACCGGAAATGCTGATGCCTGTAGGAGTTAGTGGCTGTAGTGATGTGTTTTTGCAGCAACTGATTTAAATAGAAACACAAAAAGCTCGACGCTTACGTTAGCTCACTGACGGACATGCAAACACCATATGTATAATGTGTGTACACAGGTGCATGTTGATAAATTAGAAGGTAGTTTATTTCGTTAATTAAAAATGCAAAAGATGAAACCTATAATGCAGATTCGATAAATCCAGAGCAAGCTCTTAAACGCGACGATTATGGCTCGTAGTTGATTTAAAAACCCAAGTTTAGTTCGGTAGTTTAGTTTCTAAGAAAATTCAAATAGTCATGTATACCTCACTTACATTTTCCACAAAATACTGCTAAAGCTTAGTAATGGAAAGCTGAAATAAAGACAATAAAACCAACAATGATGAAGACGAGCCGAAGGCCGCTGTTAAAACTATCTGGGCTTTCTGAACATCTCAGCTGAGCCACAAGCTGATCACCTCCATGCTATGTTGTGTTAATCCAGCAATTCATGCAAAAGTCCTTTTCAAGTATATTTCAGTGCATGGATATAATTTAAAAGTTATTTACCCAGAGACTGTTTGGTCTTGGAGATGCTGACCGTCTTCAGTCGATGCTCCTGTTCGGGCTCGGTACAGTTGAGCCTGTTCTCCGAAGAAGTCCGATGACAGTTCATCTGTCGCTCCTGACTCGTACCGAACACCTGCGACAGCAAGGGTCGACTCCTGCGGTTCGCACTCTGCACGGTGAACGCAACGTTCTTACTCCTCTCGGCACTTCTCTCCCTCCTGCCCTGAGAGTGGCTGTTCCTGAAGAAAGTCCTTCCCCTCTCAGAGTTTGTCTCCACCTTCTCTGAAGGTGAGCGCAGAGAAGCCTCGTCAAAGTGGACGGAGCGAACAGTGCCAATGTCTGTACGTAGAGGAGGCGGGGAGTCACTGCTGTGGGCGAGCAGCCAGTTGGGGAGCAAGGGACCAGCAGAGCGGGATCTGATGCTTCTGGACTCTGGCTTATATCCGTCCACAGGTATGTCCAGAAGAGCTGAGAAAGAACTCGAGGTCTTCGTTCTCCCCCTGGATCCCTGAGAGCCAGTCAGGCTGAGCTTCTCCAGCTCCTCCAGCAGGTGGCTCTCTTTTTCCACCTCCTCAGCACTGTGGAGCTCAAAGCCACCCCTATAATCTGGAGAGAGCATGAAAATGTTAGTTTCACAGATTAGAAAGAGCAAAAACTAAGTTGCAACAAGGAAAAAACATGAGTGAGTCAAAGAACAATACAAACAACGAGCAAAAAATCGATCATATTGAATAAGTATGACTGCATATTTCAAATATGTTCATTTTTGGCATCATTAAACCTGGCACCTTAGAGTGAAAAATGTGTATTGCTGTTGATACTGGATAACGATGAATGTGTGAGATAAAACTTCTGTGTGTAAAGGAGTTTTCTTAAAACAAAAACAAACAAAAAAACTTACCTTTAAAGAGTTGAAAATCCAACAGTTTTGGTATTGAACTATATAGAAAAATGTTGCAATAGGTACAAATACTTACCAAATACCCCAAAATTTAATTATTTCATATGAATATTTCAATATGAATTAGCTTTAAAAAATAATATGGGAAAAACAGAAGGACTTTAAGGCCACCAGAGAGTAAATAAAAAACAAAAGATTTAAACCAGATGTTTCTTAAACACCACAACTGGCAACAATGTTTTTTTGTTTTGTTTGTTTTTTAAAGAAACAGACAAACAAATATTGAGGTACAGGTACTGACCTGGGATGGGTGTGATGAGGCGCCGTTTGGGGGCTCGACCAGAAATGGGGGAGCGGAGAGGAGGAGTTCGGACTACAATGCAGAGAAAAGAAGAGATCTTCGAAAAGTTGTTGATCAAGGCTATTCTAAATAATAATAAAAAAAAACCCCATAAAAAATACATGATCATACATTTCTTCATAATGAAAATAACTAATTTGTTGTAGCTCTGGCTATATGTTTAGGATCATTGTCTCAAATCATTTGCAGCATTTCCTAGTTTCCTTCCAGGGTTTTTTTTTTTTTCCTGATTTCAGCTAAATATATAAATTCTGGTCAGTTTTCTCCATCTCTGCTTTTGAACTCGAGCTGCATGGCACAGTCTATAGTCCTCATATTATCAGTATTTCCAATAATACAAACATATTTGCAGTTGGATCAAATTTATAATTATTTTTTTTAGTGTTGACAAACACTTGAACTCAAAGTGGTGTTAAAAATTGTCATTACAATATTGTGATTAACCCATGTTTTTTCTAGTTTTCTTCTCTTCACTTCTCATCAGCACAATTTCATTTTGTGTGGCTATACGTACAATATAACTCCGTTTTAAACATCTTTATAACTTCACTCTTAACCTGTCTGCAGAGTTCTTTGGTCTTTATAATGCTGTTTGTTCACTGATGTTCTCTAAAAAGGATTCGTCTCTTTCAGAGAATGCTAGTATTTACGCTGGTATATATGAAGAAATTCAAGGGATGTGAATACTTTTGCAAGGCACTGTATACCGCAAAGAATAAGGCAGCATTTGGACTAATTCATTATTTAAATTAGTTTTAGAAGGAGGTAAATAAATGAGACGGGATGGGATTTTGTCACTACATGATTGTGATGATTTTGAAACAGATATTGGTATGCAAGAAACTGAAGTGAATTAAAAACACCTGAACAGCTCTGCAGTACACACCTGACCGATATTTGAGGAGATCGTAGGCTTCAGCTTCAACAGCGGTCACCATGTTGTTGAAAACACTCAGATCGGATGGTGGAAGCACAAGCCTGAACACCAAAATTGGGGGGAAAAAAAAAAACCCAATGTGTCACTTCCTGCAATGGGTTACATCATCTTTAAATATTGTGTAAGACGCACATCGAGATTATCAAGAAAATCCATAAGTCCTAAATTTACATAATTTCTCTTGCCAGATTTATTCACTTATATAATAGGGGAATTTAAGTTTATAGACTTAAGCATAAATAAATCTTCACTGATATTTTATTTCAGAGTTTTCTAAGCCAATAAATCTCACATACTTAGAAATAATTTGGATGAAGTACGTGATAATCACAAGCCTGCAAGCTGAAAACACCCCCATGGTACCAGTTCCTCTTCCGTACCTGACTTCCCTCAGAAGCAGAAGCTTTTCAGGTCGGTCCAGCACAACCAGCAGGTGGCGTATCAAGTTCTCCACTGACCTCTCTGTTGTATACTGGGTGAACAAAATCTGATATTTAGTATGTTTTTTTTTTGTTGTTGTTTGTTTTTGTAATACCAGTGAGATATTTAGTGTGAATTGATAAGTAAGAATATCATCAATAAGCTGCAGTATATAAGGATAAAATGTATTATTCAGTTCAAAAAGGCTCGGGTTTATATCATACAGGATTATGTATTTTGAGCATTTCTGTTGATTTTGAAGATTGTGGCAAACATCAAAGAAATCCCTCCAATACAGAGCCTCTGAAAATTTGAATATTACATCGACTAGGATGATAAACTACCAAAGAGAGAAGCGGGCCGTACGCAGAGTGCTACACCATTACTTGCAACAACAGCTAATTGCCATATTGCCACATTTCCGTTTCAGTGCCTCTCACACCATTTGGCATGCCGTCATCACAGCAGACACCTCCTCCTCCGTCAGCAGCCTTCGGGCCATGTCCTCCACCACGCCAAGCATCTCTGAGTTTGGCGTCACACTGACATTTCGTCCCTCTAAAACGCAGCACAGTAAAATTTGACATTAAGTCCTAATTTGAGACGTTAGCAGAATATAAGACGGGAAATATTCAGGGTTTTTTTTTTTTTTTTTTTTTTCCTCCACGACAAAGAGAAATAAAGTTCAACATGATGTAGCTCCTGACTATGAAGTTTGTGGTCATGACCAGTTTCCCAGAGCTCTCCTGAGCAACATTAGAAAACGTAGACATAAAATATTCCTTATCTTTGTCTGTCTGAATTAAACAAGTTTTCTATTGCTTTTATTAATATGCAGTCAATGGATGTTTGGCACCCTCTGTTCAGGGAGGTACATTTATATGCTTTTGAGTACCGCATTTTATTCTGCCCCAAAATTTTTATGATTTCATGCATTATTATTATTTATTTATTTATTCCTTTACGTAACCAGGTAAAACAACTAGTTGTTTTGATTATCCTTTAGGTTTTAAGATTTTTATTTAATTTTTTTTACATTGGAATTAAATGTAGAAATTAATTCAAAGTGCCTGAAGCATTACAAATATGCGACATTTGGAATTTTATTTTACATAATTATTGTAATTTAATTTGGAAGCGAAGAGATTTCATGCACAATAAAATATTACACAACATACTGTGCAATATGTTTCCACATATTACACAATAAAACAAAAGTTTCTGACTTTTCAGGAAGATCAGTTTACGTGTGAAGTTTAACTTACTGAATGTAAGGGCCAAAATTATCTCGTGTCCGAAAGAAAACATGGCTCATTTTGTTTGAGAAAAAGATTTAAAACATGACAGGAGACCAAACTTTACAGAAATAACAAACAATCAGCTCGGTTTTTAGAAGAGGGAAAAAAAAAATGGACTTCTGATTTACCAGAACAATGTATTTTAAATCAAAAGTCCTGGCCACGCTGTGTTTAGCTTCCTTGCAACATCTTTCAAGGGCGAGCCAGAGGTGAAGTTTTCTTTTCAACATAAAAAGATGTAAATACACGGAAGATCAGCTACCTTTGCTTTCTCTGAATGGTGATTTGGAGCGCCCACCGGAGGCGTCTCTCTTGCGCCCTCCTTTGAACAGCAGGCTAACAAAGGTCTTTGAGCGCTGCAGAGTGCTTTTCTCCTCTGCTTGCTTCTCTTTCTGCTTCTTCTTGTCTTTCTTCTGATTGATCTCTGCAATGGAGCACAAACAGAAATTGTGTTACAGTGCCTTACAGTTTTTCCACATTTGTCAAGTTAAAACGCACAAACTTTGGTACATTTCAGAATAATATGCGATGGATGATTTTATGAAGTGCAGTCTTTGATGAAAGTCATAGTCCTAGTGTTGACTCAGTGGAAATGAGTATAAATACGCACCACACGTTTAAGATTTTCAATTGAAAAAAACCTTGCATCATTTTTAATCCATTCAAAAACTATGCACTACTGTGTGTTGGCTGACTGCATGAAATACCAACGAGATACAATAAAGTTTTTGGTTTTAAAGTGACAAAAGATGACAGACACTAAGGGTTATAAATACTTTTTGTAAATTTCTTTAAGTCCTACGTCTGTGTAGGAACTTAACTTTTTTTTTTAATGCAGACCGACCTGCTACAGTGACCTGGCTCTGCGACCTGCTGATTGGTCGACTTGGTCTGCTTAGCGCCAGCAGCACGGCTGTTTTGGGAGATTCCTTCCACCTCCTGCTCTCCTCTCCACGGATCGCCGTGTCTTTGAGCAGCGTGGTTGGTCCCAGGCTGCGGGTGGTGTCCGTTTCCACTCTCTGAGAGGAAAAGTCTGTCTGGATGGCGGAATCTGTTAGTTCAGACTCAAACCTAGGCATAAAGAAATACATAGTCCAGTTATTTTTGTCTTGTTCCCTGGTAGTCTCTACAAGTAAAAGTAATTTACTTCTTTTCCCTTTTGTGTCAGTGTCAGTGAAAACCTTTGGCCACTTAAAGACAGTAGAAATAAATAATATCTATCTGACGGATGACATTCATTAATGTTCTCCACTGTCACCAGAGTCCATAAAGGTCTTCCACAAGGGTCTGTGTTAGGTCCAGTTTTATTTGTTTGCACGCTCCTGCTCAGGAAAAGTAAAACTCCACTGGTGTGCTATTTTAACTTTAAACAAACTTATCTAGGTGATATAAAATCCTAGAAGACCAATAATGCCTTATTCTCTAATTGTGATTAACCCGAAGCCAATTGATAACAGTGACTTTTATTAAGTAGAGCTATCAGAGTGAAATGCAGGCCACACATTTTAGATTTTTATGTAAAATCTCAAAGTTGATTATAGCTAAGAGCAAGATGAATGTTTGCAATCTTAAAAAAAATAAATAAATTGGTTAAAATAAAGTAAGTAGGTCTGACCTCAAGTCCTCTGTGGAGATGCAAACGTCCACCATGTCTGAACCGAACGGCAGGCTGGGCGGAAACATGACTTGCGACAGGCCGCTCAGGGAGCTGACCGGGGTCCCAGACGACAGAGAGGAGGCTGAAGAGTTGGAGTCTGAAGCCTGGGAGGAAGATGGCTGAGTACCATTGGCCACTGAAGAAAGAAAAAACACAATTTATGTGATGTAGCATACAACTTTGTTCAAACTATCTGATTTTAAGCTTTGCCATTTTAATTGTTGACTCAAATACATCAGCAGCATGTGTTACTGTCAGGTCTGCTGGTTTTCTGTTACTCTACTACGCCGACTGGTGAATAATTTGCTACGTAGAAAAGTAACTACCAAAACATTGAGAGATCGGGTTAGTGAGTGCTAATACTTTGAAACCAGGTATAAAAGTTTATTTTAGACAAGACAAAAAGAAAATAAAAATACCTACAGTTATTCAACCACCTGTATTCTGCTACCATTTCTTTATAAGCAGGGTACCTCCCTGCTTCCTGTGGAGATATGCAGATATCAACGTAAATATTGAGACAAAACCACAAAAAAAAGAGTTAGTTTTTCTTCTAGCTTTCTAGTAATCTCTGATAGCTGAGATGCTCTCTAATTCCACAGAGGTAGCCTCCACAGACCAAAGCAACAAAAGTTACACAAAACACAGGCTAAGCTATTTATCAGCACCTGATCCTGGCTGCTTGGTGAATAATGCACGGGGCCGGGCTTTTTTTTTGTTCACGGAGCGAAACCCAACCTCCAGTGAGCAAAGCGAGGGAGGAATATTGTGTCTGCATGCCAGCTGTCAGCCTTGGCCACAAAACAGGCCCGAACGACCACACCGAAGAGGCGAGACGTGTTTGCTCGTGTGCCAATTGAAGAGGAGGGGCAGGCAGTAGGTCAGAAAGTTAATGCATACAGGTCAGTTAGGCGTGGAGGCAACGAAAGAGCCAGAGCGCTTTCCAATAATGAAGAGTCAGGGTGGAATACAATCCAGCCTCTTCAGCTTAACAGCAATTGTCCCTGAAGAGTACATGTATTTTTCTTTACATCATTCCTCTTTAATATCAGAGGTTTAGCTTGTTTTGTTAAGGCCGGGGGATTTTTGATGTGATCAACCAATGATTGGCTGAACATGATTTGTGTAAACTTTCCTCTAAGTCTATTTAAGCTTTCTGTAGAGAACTGTTCAACAGTGACAGTGTAGTGGACATTTATTGCAAGTCCTCTCCTTCTCTCTCTGTTCTTCTCAAACTACTAATAAATAAAGGCCAGTAGTAACAAAAAACAAAAAAAACTTAAAATAAAATAACTTGCTTTCGCTACACTTTTTGATGTTTCCACATTTTGTCACAATACAACTGCGAAAGCTGCAGCGTTTTATTGGGATAACATGTGAAAGACCAACACAAAGTATTGCATATATGAACGAGATACGTCTCTGCATCAGGTTAAAGTAAGATGGAAATAACTTAAAAGAAAGACAACTTGTCACCTTAATAGTGAGCATGATGTGTGTGTGGCTCTTCAGCACCTCCACAGCATTGCTGTGGCTGATGTCCTGAAAGCTCACTCCATTGGCAGCCAGAATCTGGTCTCCAATCTTAATCCCGTTCTGCTCAGCCAAACCGCCTGGATCCAGTCTGAGACATTAACACAACAAGAACCAAAAACATGAAAAAGAAAAAAGAAAAAATTGTCGCAACTGTCAGGGTGCATTGACGTACTTTCTAGTAACATTTTACTTGGAATTGAAATTGAATTTTCATCTACCAAAACCCATAATCCCCAAATTAAACAAACCTCCCCAGAATCAAATCTGTAGATGTTAAAAAAAAATGTTATTTAATGATTACAATGTTTTAAATTATATTCTGATTTATTGAGATGCAATTCCATGTTGCATAAAACAACGTACTATCATAGGTTTGTGTATAAAGAGGATGTATGAGCCTTTATCCTTCCTATGTAGTGAATAAACGTTGAACCTACTTTGAGACGTAGATGCCAAGACCAAACTCCTTCCCCCCTCGTATGTTAAAGCCGAGACAGTAGTCGTCAGAGGTGGTGTAAAGGTGGACGATCCTCTGCAGAGCGCTGTCAGAACTGGCTTCTGAAGGGGTCTGCCCGCTCTCCTCCACCACCATCCGCCTATGGACCAGGTCCACCCTGGCAGACGAGCATCGCGCCCAAATGATTTTAAAAACAGAAGTAGGAAAAACAGAAAAGCATAAACTCACTTTAATGGTAAAAATTCACCAGGTTGTCTTCTCCTTCGAGTAGCGGATGCCGGGAACTTTCCCGACTCGCCTCACCACCATCCTTAGCCTGTTGTTGCCCGTCAGCACCTTCACGGCGCTGCTCATGGTAATGCTCTCCAGGCTGACGCCATTCACCTCCACCAGCTTATCTCCGACCTGCAAGCCTGCCTCCTCTGCAAAAAAACCCAGAAGATTGGAGCACAAAACATAAGAAAACGCAACAGCGGCGGCCGTATTTCTAAGACCACCACTCACGCGCCGTGCTGTCGTCCTCCACCTTACTGACAAAAATGCTGAGGCCGTGCTCCGAGCCGCCACGCACGCTGAAGCCGAGCTTCCCGTCCACACTCTTATCCACTGTGACTGTGTGGAGGTCTTCACTGTCATCTCCACCTAAAACACATCAGGAGGAATCTGAGATATAAAGGCAAAATCTGTAATCTCAGCTGACCTCGCTTGAATTAATGTGAGCTTCCTTCAAGGGTCACGTAAAGAATAATCATTCATCTGAAAATGTAAAGAACATCATTACTGCAAAAAGAATTAAAGAATATTTCTGTGATAGAACGGTCCAAAGTGTAGACCTAAATCTGATTAAGAATCCGAGGAAAGACTTGAAAATCGACGCTCTGCAAACAAAAATTAGCAGAAATTTCAGTCTTGACGTGTCCACAGTTGACGAAGACACTCACCTGATTATTGATTTGAGAGAACTAATTTTCACATTTTTATATGTAATGGGTTTAAAAAAAAAGGGTCCAAATTTTTTTGATTATAATGAGAAATAGAAAAGTTAGAGGGGCATAATTAAGTTTGCAAGGCTCTAAATAAATGGAGACTTGGGGCTTTAAAGTATTTGTCGTCAATTTCCAATTCATATTCAAAGCATTTTGATTAACATTTTAATACGATATATAGTTATGGGGATTGAGGTTGTTATACCAAAGCACATTATGAATCAGGCCGGCACTGCGTTTACGGTTCACTGAGACTCGCAGCTGCTTCCTACCATCTACAGGAGAGTTGATGAGGATGACCCGACCCATGGGCGAGGAGGATCGGATTCCACGGCGACGCTGTTCCTTCTTTCGTAAGAGGTTGCGTGTTGCCGTGTGCGAACCTTGTGTCGCTGGACCCTTTTCCCTGCGGGACGGATCTGTCGAGGAAGCCATAGGGGCTGGATGGTTCTCCTTTCACACACGCACTCCCCCAGCCAGTCACCTCCAGGTGAACGAGTCTAAAGGGAATCAATTTAAGTAATTCAATTTTTTTTTAAAGTCAGACTTATCTCCAGATTCGCTAAACTGATTAAATTCCGCTTCTCGGAGCACTAAAATGTTAGATAAGACAATTAAACAGATTTTTAGCACATGGAAGTGGGACTACTGAAAGGTATGTTGATATACTTCACAGTAAAGAAAGCCAATACTTGGTTGTGTCTACTTTTGCATGAATTACTAAACACATAACATACAACGTGACAATTTTAGCCATTTGCCAATAACGTGAAAGCTGTGGCTGTCACTGGTGATTTTGCCATTTTTATAACAGTTTTGTTTTTGCTCTAAACTTTCCATTAACATGATTGAATACAGTGTTTTGAACAGCCAAATTCTTAATGGCAGTTTCTTTTTTTTTCCTGTTTTAAAGGCTGCTATAATTTTATGAATTACAATAACACTTCTGTATTAAATCTATTTGTTATTCTACGGTACTTTACTTACTGCTAGACTTATTGTTTTTTTATCTGTAAACTATAGTCATCTCAACAGACAAGAATGTTAATTCTGGGTACCTAAGCTGTACAATACAAGCCTCACTTTTAGAATAACTAACTTTATACTAACACTTCAGTAGATGCCTGTCCAGGTTTTTGTATGACATTTCTTAATCTCCACTCACTCAAGTAGGTTGTTCTCTGACATATTTGACTCTTTGTCCCCCTGGAGTCACACTTCGGTCCATTCCGCTCCATGTTGCATCTCCCTCACCTGTCTGAATTTTCAAACAAAACAAACATTTACCTCACACCCCATCGGTCCCGCTGTCCTCAAGCTTCCTCAGATCACCTCCCATCACAAAACTGAGTCACAGAGGCTTTTAGCCGCAAGCAGGTGAGCTCAGAAATAGGATTGCGTGGGGTTATCCAAGGCAGACTTGATCCCCTACAGCCAGGAAGTCACATGCCGTCTCCATGGTTATGTGTCACTAAACGTAAGAGTCTGTCCACACGTCGTCACTTTGGGGTTCCCTGGAGGGACTCCAGGACCCTGGACAGCGCAACTTAAAACTGCGGCTGCGCCAACGAAATTTAATCCATCATCGTAAAAATAGGTTATATTGCGGGTTTTTTTATTTATACATTTAAAAAAAATCTCCTAGATATCGTGTAGACTACATGACTAAAAAACAATATACAAAGTTCTGAGACGACTATACCTTACCAAATATGCGTTTCAGGTCCAGAACGAAACCGACACAGGAAAAGTCCCTCCCGTTCTGCATTAATCCAACTTGATGAGCACGAATAAAAACGTCCGTTAAATCATCCCACAGCGGTTGAGGGAAAAAAAAAAAAAAAAAAATTAAATCATCCCACAGCGGTCGAGGGGAAAAAAAACAAAAACAAAACTATCGCAAACAGCTTGCACACCAGTTTGTGCGACACGCGTTATTCACCTCGAATTCACGAAACGCCACATCGAAGTGAAGTGACCGTCACTGGCTGGATCGTTAGCGAACAAAGGTGTCTGATTGGATGACTGGCGTGGCGACTGACACTTCCTTACAAGTTTGCCTGCATCACATTGAAATTATACCCTTTTTTCCCCAAAAATATTAATGTGCAAAAGTTAAGCCCCATCCCGCACATTTAATACAACTTATTTATAATAGTGAGGCTTAAACAAGCCAGAAAAAGAACCGGAGTGAAGACTTAGTTGCACTTGCTTGAGTAGCTTTGGGGAGGGAAAAAAAAAAAAAAAAAAAGTTAAAAGGCTTTGCAGCCACACTTTAGTCATAGATAAATTCCTGATAGCGTTACAAGAAAAGCCCAGACCATTTTTGCACAGCAAGTCACTGAAATGTTAGAAATTAGAAACATCCAACAGTAATTATGGTATAGTAGCAACCTCAAAACAGGGGGACTTATTTTACACAAACCAAACCAGAGGATAACAAGATGCTTTATTGTTCTGAAAGGTCAGTCTCTGGTTCCTGAGTTGCTCTGCAGTACAACATACACAGAATTTGGTGTTAAACATCAAGTCTGCTTTCTCCGTTGAGTTTAAAAACAGACCATCATGAACACACCCAAAGTTCCACAATCAGTCATACACAATGAAATCCTCATGTCCCAGAGACAAACCTTGATTCACACATCTAAAATTGTACTATGTTTTACTGTGGTATTTGTCTGACTGCTTGGAGGACATCTGAAATGTTGACTTTATCTCCAAACTCCTTCTCTCGGTGCTCCAGTAATATTCCCTGCAGGAGGATAAATGCAAGTTTGACAGATCAAATCTATACAAATGCATTTTATGTCAATTCTTATTCAAATTAAGATTTACCTGCTTGCCTCGTCCAATGACAAACACCCCACCCAGGACAAAGCCTTCCCCTAAAACGTTTCCAATGAAGCCCTTTCTGAAGGCCCTCACTCCACTCAACCAAACTCCTAAACGCATGAAAGCCAGAAGTCCCATCTTCCGCTCACGGGGCCCATAAAACCTCCTCTGCAAGCGAAGGAGGATTCATCAGTCAGTCATGCAAACTTAAGATTCATTACAAACTCAATGAGCTCAGTGTTTATAGAAAACACTGGTCTGGTCTGAAGGAGGGTTCCACTGATCATTTTTCTCCCCAAGGCAAACTGGCTAAACAATGCATCAATTTATTTGTTTAAAAAAAAAAAATAAATAAAAAGCCTCAACCTTTTCATCCAAGAAAATCTCCCCCTTGAAGTACGGTCGGAAGTTTTGAACCTCGGTTCCCACGTCCTCCTTCACCACAGCATACAGAGGGACCCCCAGCTTGTCCAGCTGGGGTTTCAGAGAGGACAGCTCTGCAGCCTCCTGTTGAAACAGTGAAGAGAAGACAAAAAAAAAAAGTTTACACTTTAAAGCAGTTTGTGTCCCACGATCTTTAAAATAAAAATCTTCAAAAATTTGTTTGAAGAAAATGAGCACTATATAAAACATTCTTAAATACTCCGATTAGAGTTTGGAGTAGGTTGCAAAAGCAGACCACCTAGAATTTCCCTTGGCTCAGTTTGGTGACCAGGGATTGAACTATAATCTCCTTTTCCACAAGAGGTTAAAAACAATGGGAACAATGTTTGAGGATGCCCAGAATACAATTAGAACTTTCTTATCCAAGAACTTATTGCAGTGTATGACAAACTGCACACTGATAAAATTTGTAGTTGAAAAGAAAGAAAAGGGGAGGCAGGAATATTTAATAATGGGCGTTGTGTCAGGGTGAACAGTTTGTGGATTATAGATGTTGCCTGGATAGATTGTAACTTTACCTCTCTGCACAAAAATCACCCGGGCCGCCGCACTGCCATGACTACCGCTCCTGACTTTTCCCACAGCGTTTTGGCCTTGAACGTTTTTATTTCTGGGGAAAGAGAAGAGTTTGAAGGGCATGACTCGAGCAAGAGATTAAAAGTCACGCGGCCCAGTAGCACAATGGTTTCTTTCAATAGTTCATTAAAGTTAAGAGATGACTTTTTTTTTTTTTAAGTTTGTTTATGTTTAAGTTCAGACCTACCTCCTTTCAGGGTTTTAAGCTCAGCTTCCTCCAAGAACATCAGAGTGGCTTTCAGGGGTGGAGTAAGAAAGAAGTCCGTGAAAAAGTTCAAAACTCCCGTGACGAAGCCACTCACGGTGGCCACCGTGTCTCCAATAAGCGCCATGGCCATTGTCCTGTTTCCCCTCACTGCTTTTGCTCTACTTTAAGGGCCACGACTGGGAGCGCATTTAAACTACAGCTCGATTTGATCCTCCACACTGCAGCCCAAAGCCAGCCCCCTTTCTGTTGGACCCAGAAACCGATCAGTGTCAGATTAGCCGCAGCTGCGTTCCGATTTAACGATCCGCAGGACTACTGCGCAAAAAAAAAAAAAAAAAAAAAAAAAAAAAAAAAAAAAAAAAAAAAAAAAAAAAATAGATATTAAGAAACAGTCATCGTTACGCAGTTCACCCTCCTCCAGTTCAAAGGTTGTTAGAAAATGCAGAGTCACATTTCTGAAACGCCAGATTTCACAAATCTGCTGTGAACTTTGGCAGATTTCTGTTTCTGCTTCGATATTATAAAACAAAATATACCCAGGCGTGCGCATTATTGTTAGATGATTGACATTAATTACCGGGCACCATATGGGAATATAAGTCCAGAACCAAATGCCCAAATGATTTGCAAAAGAATTAACACTTCTTGGTGCCTTTCCTTGGGTAATGTTAAATCACAACCTTTATATTTCCATACAAATTTATTATCTTGGCTGACTTGATTTATTTCTCAATGCTTCTGTAACACACAACCTAGGTGGCAATTTTAACAAACACTTAAATAAAACAAACAGATTGAATAGAATCACTCCAGGTAACATTTATTATTGGGTAACATGTTTTTTTTGTTTTGTTTGTTTGTTTTGTTTTGGTTGTTTTTTTTGTGTGTAAATCACTAGTTTGGAAGGATTTGAACAGTTTAAAAGCCAGCCTCTAGAAATATGACCTCTGTTTTCAGTCTTTGAGAGATTCACCAGGCTGCCTCGGCTGAGTCATGGTGATCATTATGGTGAGGGTTCAGCGGGAGCCAAATCATCAGATGCCTCATCCCCGAGCTGTCCCTCTGTCTCCTAAGATTGCGCATAGAAAAACATCACAAATAAACATTAAACATCTTACAAGTATTTCTCGTTTACACTGTAACTGTTTATCTGCAAACACCGGTGAATAAAAAGCATAACCAGTTTACATTTTGAAGTACATCAGACTGGTCCTCAAGAGTGGTCGAACTTGCCTCTTGTATCTCCTCGTTGAACTCAATGTTTTCTTGATCGGGATATGTCTCCTCTCGGTCAAGTTCTTCACTCTGTGGAGGTGAGTCCGCCTCTAATTGGGCTAATTCTTCAGATTTGTCATCATCTTCACCCTAAGCATTTATGTAGATCAAAGTTAGATTATGGAAATGTAATATTCCCTGTCTTCCCTGTGAAGCAACACAAAACCTCTGCAGTGTGATGAAAAAGGTATTTGCTCCCTTACATATTTGCTTCTGTTTGCTGTATTATCACACTTAACTGTTTCAGATAATCAAAGAAATGTTGCTACCAGCCAAAGGATAACCTGAGCAAAACAAAATGCTTCCAGTTGATGATTTCATTGTAACGGGATTGAGTGACTGTGATTTTACCGAACCAGTGAGGGGGATTGCCTGCAAATGGCAATCCCCCTCCCCCTTATTTCTGTTGTTTTCTGTAAGAAAACAACAGAAATATTTGTTTTCTGTTGTTTTCTGTAAGAAAACAACAGAAATAACTTTTTTTTCCACATAGGAGCAGAGTGGTTTGGATAACATCTTTACTAAATAAAATAATTTGAGAAATTTATTTTACATTTACTCAGGTTAGCCTAGGCAGATAGTAAAACTCATCTCATGGTCAGCAACATCTAAGTGACAAAAAACATCAAAAACAGAAGAAATATCTGTGTACAATTGTGTCCCATCTTTCTGGTTATCTGCCTTGTTTTTAAGCGAAACAATCAATCATTTAAACTTTATTTGCTTAGCCTCTCTGGTACAACTCAATGCTACAAAAAAAGGCTATAAAAGATTAAGACTGACCCCCACTGAGAACAAAAACACAACAGTGGAAAAAACATACAGCAAGAGAGATTTTAATTTTTCGGTGTTTCGGGAATGAGTATGGTCTTTGTCCTGGTTGGGTTGTGAGAAATGTTATGACTTATCACTGCTGCTCTCTGTGACGTGGAGCCGAAGCTATCAGTGGTATCACTTGTATGACTGTCAGCCAGCTGACGTAAGAGGAAAGTTCTGGTTGAGCATTGAATAACCGGGCCCTGGAGCTTTTTCCTGAGCAGTTTGCAGCTTCTAAAACCTCTTGCTGCAGCAAAGAGTTAAAAACAAGACTTATTTATCAGTGAGTCACCTTGTCCTGGTCTTGAAGAGAGCTGGCGTCTTCGCTCTGCAGATCCCCTCCAACAGAATCCTGAGATTTTTTCTCTGCTTCATCAACCTGGAAATGAAAGATGGAAAAGAAGCTAAACTAAATATGTTAAAGTGATATTCCCGTTATCACAATTTAGACAACGCTTCGATCTGACAAACTTCATAGTGCTGATACATTTGGAGTCCCAGGGAAGGGTACACACGAAACTGAAAATGTGCTGACCTTTTCAACTCTCTTCGTCTGTGTCGATCTCATGAGTTTAAATTGCTTATAATCATTCAGAATGACAGTTGTTTCGTTTCAGTGTTTGTTTTTTTTGTTTATTGTTGTTTGGCAGTAAGGTAGGGAAGGATGGGAAAGAAAACTGAAAAAAGCTACAGTACATATGCTGTTGTTTATGTAATCAATGTTATATTTTTGCTGGATTAATATAAAAAAAAGCGATGTTCCTGTCATCCTCCTGCACCTCAATCGTATTCCTGTTTTTGTCCTTTTTGAAGCATCTCTTTCCTCATTCGTCTTCTAAACTCCCTCTCACTCTGTCCACCTGGCCAGACAATCTGCACTTTTTGATGACGTTCCATGTCTCTTCTATGCAACTGTATGAGGAATGTTGCTTAATTCAATTCTCTGACTCTTCACCGTTACTCTCTGTGACTTGTAGCCAAAACCATCAGTGGTGGCACTCTTGACTGCCTCCTGACATACGAGGAAAGTTCTGGTTAAGCGTTTAGTAACTCTGTTCTGTTCTTTCTCCTGTTTCTGCTTTCTGAGCAAATGTATCTTCCTCAACTTTCTCACTGCAGCAAAGAGTATAAATTTAGGACAGGTTCATTAGTGAGCCACCTTGTCTTGGTTCTGAAGAGGAAGAGAACTGGGCTCTTGAGTCTCCTGTTTGGTGTCTGTCGTGGCTTCTTCTTCTTCAGTTGGATCTGTTTTCTCTGTTTTGAGCTCCTCGCTCTGTAGAGGAGTGGACGTCGTCTCCACTTGGAGAGAGTCTTCAAGTTTATCATTCTCTCCATCAACCTTTAAGTTAGAATATAAGTTGAACACACCCTGATTCTTGTCTTTGTTCTCTTTTAAGGATCTCTCTTTCCTCATCTGTCTTCTAAACATTTACTTCAACTCACTCTGTCCACCTGGGCAGATATTTTCCATGCAAAGGCTCTACTCTGCTTCTCCTCAATCTGTATATATGATGTGAGCCACATTCCCCAACATAAATACAGCATTTTATCTGCATCACCTTCTCTACATCTGGAGAGTCAAAGGCAGCAGGATTTGGTTTGCTGTGATGGTTCTCTGTATTGTTGGATATTAAATCAGTGTCATCTGGTCTGGGAGTCGATTGCAGTTGGTCAGTTTGTTCTGGTTCTTCATGTCCGCCAGACTCAGACTGATCGATCACCTGTAGAAGAGACCGTCGTCCTTCGATTTATTATTGAAAAGCAGCACAAAGCTTTAACATGGTATCTTACTTTAAGCTCTCTCTTCCTTTTTTGAGACCTGGTTTTTGTTTTTCACTGTCGATCATCTACAGCAGCATTTCAGTGGTTTAAAATGTCATCCAAATTCAAAAGGTGAAACACGTACAAAATAATATATTTCAAGAAAGTCTTTCTTTTTATCATGAGGACTTTCACAAAAAAATCTGATTATTATATAAGACGAATCACACCAATGAAAATAATTTCATACATAAATGTCACCTTAAGGAAACAGACCTAGCCTTCATACAGAATCTGTGGAGCAGTTCACTACATCCAACAATGCAAAACTAGATAACACTATGAGTTTCACTTTTTGGATTTAATCAGTGAAATAAATTAGCTTTTTTTTTAAAAAAAAAATGATTTTGCAAGTTATTTCTGCGCAACTGTATGAGGAATCTCCCTTAATTCAATTCTCTGACTCTTCACTGTTGCTCTATGTGACATGTAACCAAAAAAAAAAAAAAAAATCAATGGTGTCACGCATGACTTGACTTCCTCCTGACATGAGAGGAAAGTTCAGTAACTCTCTTCTGTTCTTTCTTTTGTTTCTGGTTTCGGAGCAAATTGATCTTTCTCAAACCTCTCACTGCAGCTGCAGCAGCAGCAGCAGCAGCAGCAGCAGCAGCAGCAAAGAGTGAAAAACCAGGATCAATGAGCCACCTGGTTTTGAAGAGGAACAGAACTGGGCTCTTCAGTCTCCTGTTTGGTGTCTGTCATGGCTTCTTCTTGTTCTTCAAGTGGGACCGTTTTCTCTGTTTTGAGCTCCTCGTTCTGCAAAGTGGAGGCTGTTTCCACATAGACGGAGTCTTCAGGTTTATCCTTCTCTTCTTCATCCACCTTGAAGTAAAGGATAAAAACAAGTTGAACTGAAAGTGACAAACGTACCTTTGCCATCCTCCTGTATCTCAGCCTGATTCTTGTCTTTGTTCTCACTGAAGAATCTCTTTCCTCATCTGTCTTCTATACTTCAGCTCACGCTGTCCACCTGGCCATACATTTTTTTCATGCACTGGATCTTCTCCGCAATATGAATACATGCAGCGAGCCACGATCGCCGGCATGCAAACTGCACTTTTTCTGCATCACCTTCTCTGCATTTGGAAAGTCAAAGGTTTCAGGTTTGTTGTGCGGATTCTCTGCAATGTTGGATTGTAAATCACTGCCATCTTGTCTGGGAGTTGATTGTATTTGGTCAGTCTGCTCTGGTTCCTCATTTTTGCCAGACTCAGATTGACCAGTCACCTGCAGGACAGATAGAAGCAATATTTTTTTGTAATGTTGCAGAGAGATCTTGTGACATATGTGACTCGACCTTCAAACCTTTCCATGTTTTGTCACATGACAGGAACAAAACATGGAATATAGAGCATTGGCCAAAAACTGTGATCCTTTCTGACCAAGGTACCTTCTTCCATGTGTTTACTTTTTTCCCCTCATTGCTTGTGACAAACTGTACTTCTAATGCCTTTGTTCAAACGGCAAGTTTCTTCTTGTCAGTCTTATAGAAACAGCATATTTCTGGAGAGGATATAACTGTCCTGACAAAATATTTTCCACCTGAGCTATGAGCTGGGTTACTCTATGTTTACCAGTTTCTTATCTTCAGCAGGCTTCTCATCTTCAGCAGTGGTTTCAATGGGTTCTTCCGGCTCTATGGGTTTCTCAGCCTCCTGTTGAAAAGTTGACAATTAACCTTTTCTGTTGTGCTTTAAGTAATACATTTTGATCAGCAGATACAAATGGAAAGTAAGTTCTGGCAATAAAAAAACTACTTGTAAATGATTAAACAGATTGTAAAGACAAAATTAGTGATCATCATACTCTTAGAAGTTCTTCCAGGACTTTAGCAGCTCTCTCCTCCTCCTCTCTCAGCGCTTTCTGTCTGTTATATTCAGCAATCTTTTCCTCCAACAGAGCAAACTGCTCTTTTTTCTGTAAAAATAATGTGATACATTAACATCTTAACTTTTTCTGACTTTGTTAGTATTATGTCATTGCATGTAAGTATTTATAATCTTATTTCTTAAAAGATTTTATAATAATCTTATTTCTTAGAACCAAACCATTGTTCTGCATTGGTCTGTTGGTGGGCTTTTTCATGTCTAGGTAAAAGGTGGTTGAGATTTGGCAGCCATATCTTTTAGTCTGATGAGCTTAGACTGTCTAAGCCTCTGTTATCCGTGAACAGCTTTCAAACCCGTTTAAAGATCAGAGCTTTAACAATAGCAACAATAGGTTTAGGATGAGGGAGACACAGAACTGGAAGTAAAACAATAACCTCGTGGTGGGATTTGGTTATGTTGTTTAACATTTTCACTATATAAAGAAGCATCAAAACTGCAAAGAAAAAACTTGGGAAGGCCTTCAGAAAGCCTGGACAAGTATTAATAAGGACTTTTTTCCGATTATAGTCTGGAAGCTTTCAAGAAAAGTATAACAATACATTTAGAATTGATTTAAAACATTTGCACAGCTCTACGAGTTGAGGACAATAACTATAAATAGTAAAAAAATACTTAATTTGGTCTTTACATCCTCTTTATAGCCAGAAATATTTTGTGCCAAAATACCATCAAGCATCAAGCTATGTGGCTCATGGTTAGGTATTAAGAGGAAAGGTTTAGATCCAAGCAGGGTGGTCCAATCAAAGTCCATACTTATGGATCCTCAGTTGAATCCAACAGAGAATCTATAAAAAACTTGAAAACTGATTAGTACAACCTTTTTTTAATCTGAGTTTGAGCTTTCTTTGCAAATAATCAACAACATGTGTCTGTTGATATACTATTTACAAAAACATGTTGAAACCTACTCACACAATAAAATGTGTTGACATATGTAATTATGACATAATGTGGAAAAAAAATAAATGGTATGAATACTTACATGGTTTCAAAATTGTAATTTAAAGAAAAGATTTAAGATGGCAACGGTATGGTGGTATGGTGTCTCCTGCTGGCCAGTAAAAGAAACTGCTGCTTACCTCTTTCTCGAATTGAATATTAGACGTATATTTGTAGAGCCAGTGACCAAGATACTGGATGGGGTGTACCGGTCTCAGCTCGGCTACTTCAGCTAGCCCCTTCGCCAGGCACTCTCCCAGATGTTTCTTTATGTACTCCGAGTCCATACTATCACTCTCCACACGAACACCTACACGAATAATCCTATGAACAACACGGACATAAGAGAAGTGATTAAAAGTCCAGTTAGCGACAGTGAAATACAAAGTTACATAAACTACGTAACGCTTTTATAGTTGTACCAAAATAGTTTTAATGTTTCACAATATTTTAGTTGTAGCTACCTGAAACAACTACAATTTTCAACAACTAAGCAGGAACAGAAGACAAACCTTGTTGCTGCGCGTCGAATGTAGCCCTATGTCTCCATAGTAACGGCGCCTCATTTTTTGGATTCCCTCTTTTTCGAATAGTTCCGACCTCTTACTTGCTTTTTCTGTTGCAGCTAAATTCTTTGCTGCTTTTGTTTGTTTGTTTGTTTGTTTGTTTTTTTTTGTTTTGTTTTGCGTGAAGGTGGTTTAACTGACGCGCTTGGTAAATGCAACAAATAAGTAAAATGACGATTTAAATATCAAAGTAGCACTATAAAATAGTTAAATCATAAATGAAGAAAATATGGGTCAAAAAAGTTTAGGCAAAAATTATAAAATTTGAAAATACTACTTTTTTCTTAGATTTTAGCACTCTTACTCTTACGTCGCATAATGGTGTATCGTGAGTATACACAGAAGCTTCAATTGTGAGCATTCTGCTGCCATCTAGTGGTTACATTTTAAATCCGTATTTACGATTGTGCTGTAATTTTTTTATTTTATTTCTCCAATTAAATGTTGGGCATGTATTATCTATAAGTTATAGTTAATCACAGTTATTGGGGAACAAACGCTTTAACTATCTGTGTGCAAAACATCTACATTGATGATTTTCACTTTGTGAACTTAGGTCTACCGTGCACCTGAAGGCTGCAAAGGGAGTAGAGGGTATCATGCGCATCATCAGATGTAGCCATTCATTCAGGTGAACGGAGTGTGCTCCGCTCTCAGGGGTATAGTAAGTGCCACTCTGAAAGACCTCGGCGTTTTCCTCCTTTGATCTGAGTTTGCGGCGGTTCTGGGAACCATGTTCCTGAGCGACCAGCTGTGTGGGAACGGGACGTTGTCAAAGGTCTGATCTGACCCCACCTGGAGCAGCTCCTCCGGTTTCACCGCGGGAATCCTGGGTGCGTCAGGAACAGCTGGCCCGTAACCCGCCACGGCTGCCACAGGCGGGGGGAATAACGTTCACAAGCGGCTTAAGGAGATACTTTTATGATACACAGGGATTGACGATTTGGTGGAATATTTGTGCAAGGTAAAAACACTCAACACTCATGCTGGTGTAGTGCATGAACTCGCTAGTTGTCAAACTGCAGATTTACGGTCCTTCTCTTGGAAATTCAGTTGAATTTGGGGAAATCTGGTCACATATCACAAAGTTTCAGTTTCTCTGAAAAAAAAAACAGAGCTGTGAGAAGGGGTGCGTGGAGGTCATTTTTTGGTTCTAATTATGGTTATGGGCTGCTATTTTTACTCCATTAAGTTACAGTTTTCCACAAAGGATATACAATTTTGCTGTCTGAAAGTGCTTATTTAAAAACTGAGCACTATAAGGACATTATGTCTTTCACTTTTAATTTTAATAAGCTGAGCAAAACAAAAATCTGACTCTTTTCTGGCAGTGTGAGTGGTTTTATGCCAACACCTGCAGCGTTTAGTCTAACAGTACTTTCATAAGCATGTTGTCAGTGAAGAAGATCATAATTTTATTGCACAATATTGTAGAAAAAAGGTTGTTATGCTCAGGTTTTTGCTGTCACCCATCAGGTGAATGACCAGCTTCCCTTAAAACACAATGTTGGAAGACTTTGAAATCTTCTGTGCCCCCTCTCCCCCCTTTAGTGCCTTATCCCACAGAGTCAAAGTGTTATTTTTAGCCTGTGTCTTCATGGCAAATTGGCAATAACCCTTGATGCTGTGGATGCTCATAAGTAACCATTTCCCTGCCGTTAGACCATGTTACCCATACCAGTGATGTTGGAGCCTGGAGACAACCTGCCTCCAGGCACACAGTTAGAGCAGATCTTTGGACATAGTGGTGGTGGAGAACGTGGAGGCTGGTGTTCATTTTTAATCCTGTCAACAGAGAACCTGAAGCTCTTATATAACCGGATGGGCTCCTGGAGGCCCAGTGGCAGGGCTAATACAAACATCTCCATCTGGGGTGGTCTTGATGTGCATTGATTCCTGAGATTTGACTTAAATATATCAACTTAGGTTTTTTTTTCCACCTGCTTTTCCTAAGCATTTATTCCAGGCATTGTATGTAAATGTGTGCATTTCCGTTGTCTTCTTCTGCCTGAGAGTGTTTGTTCATCTTGCATCACATGTACTTGGATGCAGAACGTGTTGGTTTTGAGTTTCTTTCACCAAGTGAGCCCATGTGACTACTTGGCTGGGACTCCATATTTAAAAGGTGAAGTAAGGTTAAGCATAACTGCAACTCTTTCCTAATAAATAAACTTATTTCTTTACATGTATAGTTACATGCTCAAATCTAACTACTATTACTTAGACAGGAGCAGCTTGGTTTTGGTTTTCTGTGGGGTTTTTTTGTTTGTTTGGTTTTTTTTGGAGCTAATAGCTCCCCACGGTCCCTCATGAGATGGAAGGGGTATTCTCCATATCACTTCCAAATCTCAAATGACTGTCCAGTCAGTACAAAGGCCAAATGGGTCAGTTTGAGACAGGAGAAATTGTGTAGAAGATTTTGGGATAAGGATTTTACATCTAAAATAAAAGTATTCATAGAGCAAACATTTGGGCTACAAACACAAAGGTTCTTGTGTTATAAAACCAGCAGTGACGCCAAAACCTGTCAGCGTAGAGACTGTAACTGGTAGCAAATAGAGAACAGTACTTGAAGAAAACCTTTTAGAGGCTACAGAAGTCTTGAGCCTGGAATGAAGGTTCATCTTACAATAACCCTAAACACACAGCCAGAGCCACAATTGAATGGTTAAAGTTAAGGATATTTATATCTTAGAATGGCCCAGTCAAAGTCTGAATCTGCAGTCAGCTGGGAATCTATTGGCAAGACTTTGGAATCAGTGTTCACAGGTACTCTAAGCTTGAGCTATTTTGTATATGAATGTGTCAATGAGCAAATGTGCAAAGATGGCACAGACATACTTAAAAAGACTAAAAGATGTGACTGGACTGAAAGGTAAACCTACAAAATTTTGAGTTCCAATGAAAATACAGTGTTTGTGGTAATAATATGAAAAAAATGTGGGTATGTTGTTTCCTTAATGCCCAAATCTATCAGTGAACTAACAGCGTTTAGACAGTGTTTCTACAAATCCATGCTCGGATCTGTAAATGTCCAAAGGTCTGCAACAGAATCACACAGGATGTTCTTTGGATGTTAGCTGTAAGTCAGGTAAGCCCACTCTAAGACCCAGAAACCCTTATCTCACCCCTACGAACCAACACTGGCTTGTGATAAAAGCCAAAAAGCTAGTTGGGCTTGTTTCCTGAGGCGAATATTGGCATTCACATTCCATGGTTGGCTAGTGTGACAGAGAAGTATCTACATTACTCCGTCTATATCCTCAGCCAGAATGTCACAGGTCATATTGGTCTTTGCTAACATGCAAAATGATACATATGTATTACTGTCAGGGAAGGCTTCTGAAGTCACGTTTTTTTCCCCCCTCCATAGTCCTTGATTTCTCAGTTTTCCAGCAATTCCTAGTTTGGTTTACAGACATGTAAATTAGGGGAAAAAAGTGCACCAGCAGAGCCAGGCGAAGGATGAGTGACCATCTGCATGAACCAGTTCAGAGGTTGCAGGTATTTTCCACAAAAAGAGAAATAATGCGTAAACCAAGCGTGCAGGGAGTAAAGACTGAAGAGAGACAAAAAGTGGTTATGCCAAAGAAAATTAACACAAATATTTCTTCAATTGTAAAAAAAAAAAAGTAGTACCCCAATGCAATATTTTTAAAACAAAATCATTGCATTTTTACTGTTTAGATAGATATGAACATTACCTTGGAAAAAACAATTGATATGTTTTGAACCTTTTCCCTTTTTGCCACGGAGAGTACAATAAAATAATTCTGCTTAACTAAATTTTGTAGTGCAAAATATGTCCCCTGCATATGAATATCAACTTTTTTCTCACCTGTAGACTAAAATATTTGACTAAACTTTTTTTTAAGTTTTGTGATAGATCTTCTGTTAAACGTTGGATTTTTGGTCTGGATTTCTACTTGTCTATGCAAATGCACATCAATGGTTCACTGACACTGCTAAAAAGAGATTCTTAATCCCAGTGTTGTCATGATGTGTTTTTTTGTGTTTTTTTGTGATGGACCCAAAAGCAGCAGGCCAGAGTTGTCGAATGTAGTTGAATATTTAAAAATAAAAGTGAAGAACAAAGAAACTTACACAAAAACCACAAGAAAAACACAAACCATAAATCCGGAGAAAGCAGACAAGTGGGAACAGACTGTAAAAAAATAATACAAGACCTAGCTGGATGAGCAAACGGATTGCAGGTGTGAGGGGAGAACAGGAGACAAATTGAGGGGAGGAAGAGAAAAAGTGGCACAGGGGGCAAGGGAGAGTACACTGGGGATTAGGAAATAAATCTAACATTAGACTACAGAAACATAATTAAACTAGAGTATGAGTATCTAGAAACAAGAAGTAAACATAGCTAGAAGCATTAAGAAGAACTGATCTGAAGTAAAACAGAAACAAGACTGGTCTAATAAAAGGAAGCTGAATGGCAGCGTGTTAAAAAAGTAACGCTTGAAAGACTTTTAGGACTGAATTTAGAAGAAAAATGTATTTTTTTTTAGTATCCTGAAGTTGGTTTTGACAGAAATAGTATAACTGTAACATTTAACAAAGCAATTAGATTGGATCAGACTTTTTTTTTTTTTTGTAACTAAAACAGATTTAGGCAAAGACAGACTTTGCTTCTAAGAGTTTTGAGTGACTGGGGCAGATTATGAAGAAAACATTCATTTCCATCCCCTGTACAAGACAAGGCAACAGTCTAATAATAGGACTTTTTTTTTATTTTGACACTGGCAGGCTTTCAATTTTGAGATCTTTAAAAATGGACATTTGATGGCTTCAGCAGTTACATCTTGATGTAATGTAATCAGGAAATGCTCCCCATAAGGCCAATGAGAAACACATCTACTTTCATGATGTGTATTTTAAGGTTGGCTCTCTGTTGGGAGCAGTGGGGCCCACAGCTCCCAGAATGGGAGTTTTGAAAAGCAGTGATTTGAAGGGCCCAGGAAAGGAATACAAATGTGCAGGTAGCAAGGTGGTTTTGGACACACTAATCTCTGTTGTAGCTGATTTTTTTCAGGGTACGAAAAAAAAAAAAAGAGGGGAACTCCAGGTGCCAGAGTCAGGTGTGTGCTGGGTAAGAGAGGCAGCTTTCAGTAGGGGTCGGGTTAAAATCATTTTTCTGCTTGAACGATAGCCTCAAGTGTCATATGTGAGGGTAGAGACAGAGGCACAGAGGCTTGGTGTGTTCAGGGTCCCGTGTAAACTAGAAGGAAGCAGAGAAGAGTCAGTAAGCTAAGCTGGCATGCTGTCCTGTTTATCAGAGGGATGTGAGACGCAGAGCGGAGGGAGGAATGAGCAGACTCATCGGGCTTCTGAAACACGATGCTCCGTCCTGATTGCCTGGAGCAGCTGTGCAGCCACCGTATCTCTGTGAGCGTGCGCGGTCTCTGCACAGGATGCATGATTCTGTGTTCAAGTGGCACGATCCAAAGAAGTGTTTCAGTGCATTCATGTGTGCACTCAGCCGAACACGGGTTTGTCTTGTCATTTTTGACTGATTTTTGTAAAGTGTGTGATTAGTTTGTTCACACACTTTTAGTGATCCGTGCCACGTCTATGATGCGTTTTCCGGGAGACTTGATCTGATTTTACATGTTGAATAGGTTAGTGATTTTTTGTGTTTTTTTTTGTTTTTTTTTTTTTAAGAAAACAAGATTTAACCACATGCAACATTTGGAATACTCTAAAGCAATTAGTGCAATTGGCAATTAACCTTTTTTTGACAGGTTATGATTAAATGTTATCCCTAGCCATCGGACTGAACAGTGCGCCCAAAGGGGTATTTGTTTTATTTGTTGGTAAATAGAAATGTTGGCATAATTGCAACACCCTTCACTATAATTGGGACCTCCAACAAAGATGCATAGATAGGCCTTTGAAGAAATTGTTGCTATGGCAACTTAGCGGCCATTGTTTTTTTATGCCACACTGAAATGGTTTAAATCTTTGAACAAAGACAATTTGTTTACATAATCAATAAATCAACTTAAGAACAGAAAAAAGCTATACAAAGTTACCCGTTTTCACTAGCAACCCTCAAAACAAAACACATAGCTTGATGAGCCCCAAGACTTATAGGAAAATATTAGGTGGACTGATGATGAGGCTAAGTTGAACATTTTGGACGGTGAGCGTCCTGTGACATCTGACAGAGACTTTCAGACAAAGAAAAACAGACTGACTGTCAAACAGGATGGTGGTAGTGTGCTAGAATGTGACCGCTTTGTTGTTTCACAATCTGGTTGCATTAGTGCTGCTCTCCATATTATCTTGATGCAGACTGTCTGACCACTGTTTTGTGAGGGTCAAAAAATTTTCACAACAATATTGTGCAATAATATTCATGCTTAATTGACTAGTTATATTCCTTATGAAAATCAACACACATCTTCTTTACCTGAGTTGTGTATCACAGAGCCAAGACATACATTGCTAATAATTTCCAAGTCACCGAGTTATGACATTTTGGTGGTAACAAAAACAAACAAACAAAAAAACTTTTCTTTGCATATATTTTTTTTTTTTACATTACTAAATTAATGCTGTTAAACAAGATTTTTTGGAATAATGACAATGATTTTGCTCTTACCATGGAAGATACATTTACTTTCAGGTTTTTCATAACATTGGTTTCAATAAGTGTGGATGGTGATGTGTACATGACAGCATGTAACATTCATACTGATCAAATTTTCCAATTCCTAAATGTTTTAAACCAGTTATGCCAAGCATATTGGATGAATACATCATTATGTTTTCTTTTTTCTTTTTTTTTTTTAAACAGCAATAATCTAATGCCACATTGTTTTTGGTGAAGGGTGATCACAAAAGCATACAATTTCAATCTTGGTTTAACTGAAGAACATTGGCTAAATGCTTCTTGAGACACATGGGGTAGGAATGCACTTTGTTCTTACTTCCCATTTTTTCATTCAGCTCAATCTAGGGAGTACCCGGCGTGGTTACCTCCCTTCGCGATGCAAAGATGGCGAACCTGCTCCCTCCCCCAGGCATTGCGGTCTTCCGCCCGTTCACCCAGGAATCACTGGCGGAAATCAAGAGGCTCGCGGAGGAAAGGAAGAAATCAGCAGAAGCAGAAGACCATGACGGGGGAGAACCAGTGGGGCCACACCCTGATCTGGAAGCTGGAAAGAGCCTTCCCCTAATATATGGAGACCCTCCTCCAGAGTTGCTCAACACACCCCTGGAGGACCTGGACCCCTTCTACAAAGCCCAGAATGTCAGTCTGAATCCATCTGAGCAGAACCACACCACAGCTGTCCACATGCAGTGCATTTTTTACAATAGTTATCGTTTGTCATTGCTAAAGATTTGTTGCAATGTTGCTTAGACTGGAATTAGTTTTCAGGATACATCTCTTTGTTTTTCAGACATTTGTCGTGATCAGCAAAGGAAACACGATTTACAGGTTCAACGCTGAGCCGGCTTGTTACATTCTCAGCCCCTTTAGTGTGATCAGGAGAGGATCCATCAAAATTCTCATACATTCATATCCTTTTGTCTATTTAGCATCCACATTTTGATTTTTTTTTTTTGCTCAATTTGATGAATAAAAGCAAAAGATTTGTAAGCATCTTAAGGAACTTTCCTTAATCCTGACTTAAATTATTTAGCATGTTCATCATGATTACCATTCTGTCGAACTGTGTGTTCATGACGATGAGCAACCCACCAGCATGGAGTAAAACTGTGGAGTAAGTGGTTTTATTTTACAGTTGTTATTTTTTTCTTTTTTGGTCATTTTGGTGCCTGGGCTTTTTCTCATTTATGACAGATTGTCTTTTTCAGATATGTTTTTACAGGAATCTATACCTTTGAGGCTACAGTCAAAGTGTTGTCGAGAGGTTTCTGCATTGGTTCGTTTACATTCCTTCGAGATCCATGGAACTGGCTGGATTTCATGGTGATCAGCATGGCGTAAGTATCTGAAAGTACTTTTATTCTTGGAGTCTTCTCTAGTGATCTTAAGTAGAAGTACTGAAGGCTTTTTGAAGCCTTTTTATTTCCTGTTCTTGTGCCAGACCGTAACAGCCTACTGTGCAGTCTACGAAAACCAAAGTAAGAAAAATGGAGTAAAATCTCATCCATTAAACAGTATTTGTTTTTTGAGAGGAAAGCATGTGCAATAACAGTTCATGTTACAAATGCCAGGAACATGCACTCGTACATATTCCTGGGATCTTTAACAGGCTGATTGTGCTTGGAAGCCCTTCAATATGGCTGAATTTTAACAAGTCTGCAAAGAAGACGGGCCAAAATTCTTCCACCTTGATGTACAAAACTCATTGACCATTCCTGCAAATGCACGATTGAAGTTGTAGTTATCAAGGGTGCCATAATTTATTAGGTTTAGAGGAAAGTGCTTTTTTAGGTATTGCAGTTGTCAAATCATAATTTGACAACTGTATTTTATATTTACTCAGGTCATCTTTGTCTAACAACAAAGTCTGATGAAAAATTTCACAAAAAAGCGAGTTCAGAAGAAATCTTTAACATGAAAACTCCTTTTTCCCCATTATGCCATGATTATGCACAAGGGCTTGAAAAGCTGCCTACTTTTGGACAGAGCGATGGAGAAAATCTGAAGAATACAATCCACAGACCACATTAGAGATTATAAGCTCTGATGCTTTCAAAAGAAAATCTAATGAAATGAGAAATGCCTTAAATTTTTTAAACTGTTTACTTTGTGACTTACTGTCATTTTCAAACCAATCGTATCACACCAAAATGTCTACTGTCTTGATTTCTGTTGTATTTCACGGACTTCTTATATTAGTGACATAATAACAAAAGCATGACTAGATGTTGTGTTATTTTTTCATTTTACTTGGGTGTTTAATTGTTATTCTTTTCATTCTTTCCTAGCTACATTACTGAGTTTGTTGACCTTGGCAATGTGTCGGCTCTCAGGACATTTCGTGTACTTCGAGCCCTGAAAACAATTACTGTAATTCCTGGTAACCGCCTTCATTCTTAACTTGCATTTAAATGTTCTTTATGGCTTGTTTTTTCAGTTTGCCTTATTCTAGTTGGTTAATATCCAGTGACTGTCTCATAGGCCTGAAGACCATTGTGGGGGCTTTGATCCAGTCGGTGAAGAAAATGGGGGACGTCATGGTCCTGACCGTCTTTGCCCTCGCAGTCTTTGCCCTCGTCGGCCTCCAGCTTTTCATGGGAAACCTGCGTCACAAATGCGTGCGATGGCCCATTCTGATGAACGAAGTTTTCAACGCCACCATGGCTGTAAATGAGTCTATGTACTCCAACAGTTCTTTTGATTTTGCCGAATACATCGAAAATCCGGGTACGTTTCCGTTTTTGCCTCAGTCATTATTTCATGGCAATATTTCTTCACAGGAGAGTTAACATCATTGTCTTCTTTGCTTGCAGAAAATCAGTATTTCACAGAAGGCAGCATAGATGCTCTAATTTGTGGCAACAGCTCTGATGCTGGGTATGTTTTACCAAAAAAAAAACATTCCCAATGTAATTTAGCTGCTTGTTGTCTGTTTCGAAAATTACAGGATATTTTATAGAATAAACTTATTTTTTGATTAAAGTGATTTAGAGACAGATGTGCTTCAAGAAAGGTGCCATTAGTTGTTAGTTAACTTTTTCCCCCTGTTGATAGAAAGTGCCCAGAAGGATACACATGCATGAAGGCTGGAAGGAACCCTAACTTTGGCTACACCAGTTATGACTCTTTTGGATGGGCCTTCCTGGCTCTGTTCAGGCTCATGACACAGGACTTCTGGGAGAATCTTTTCCAGCTGGTTGGAACTTAATTTCTTCTGTGTTTCTTTGTGATTTGTCTGTTTGGGTGATTACATTTGTAAGTGAGAAAATTGTCCTAAGTTCTTGCAGCTTCTTTTCTTTTTTAAAGACTCTGCGGGCAGCTGGGAGGACATACATGCTGTTCTTTGTGGTGGTCATCTTCCTGGGCTCCTTCTACCTCATCAACCTCATCCTGGCTGTGGTAGCCATGGCTTATTATGAACAGAATCAAGCAACTCAACTGGAGGCCATCGAAAAAGAGGAGGAATTCCAGCGGCTTTTAGAGCAACTAAAAAATCAAGAGCAGGTAACGACAGCAAGTCATATTCATCCAAGGCATAAATTATAAACTCTTATAAAGACTTTTCTTTTTAAATTAAAAGTAGATCAATACAATTATTTTTTTTTTCTGTAAACTGTTTCTAAATTTCTTTTGGACACTATTTGATCGCATTCAAGATTTCAAACATGGCCTCATTTTTTTTTTATTAATGAGACAAATGTCACAAGATGATTAATAATAATAATAATAATAATAATAATAGTTCATTTAAAGCCTCCCAGCTTGTTTTTTTTTTTTACTTGCCAAGTAAGACAGGCAGGCAAAATGAACACTTTTACCTTAACATTTTAATTTAAAAACCTAGAAAAAAAATCTAAGATTCACTGGTAACCCATTTTAATAAATACTTCACAAGAGAACCACGGGGAGATGTTGGTGTGAGTAACAAATTGATATAGAAATATGAGACAAGGATATATAATGTTAAACTTAGGAAATGGACACAGAGAACAAAGGAACCAAGTACAAACGCCGAAATAAAGCAAAACACAAAACCAAAGTCCAAAAGCTGATGACAAGAAAAACACTGGCTGGTCTTTGTTTTTATTCTATCTTCACACAAGCATAGTTCTTTTTATTCTCAGTAGGACGGATATATTTAAATAGCATATTTTCAGTCAACTTTGCAATATTTTAATTGGCAGGCACAGTTCCATGGAAGCCGAGCCACCCTGGCCAGTAAGAAGTCTGCGAGTCAACACACATTATCAGAGATGGAAGATAATGGACCTGGTCTCAAGCAGGGTGAGGCTGTGAATGACTGCAACGGAAGAGTTGTTCCTCGCTTGATGATTCGAGCGCCCACTATGGAGGAGGTTGGTTGGAGAAGACATATTGCGGTCTGCGGAAATATCGTTTGTTTCACATCATTTCTAAGCACATCCCATAGTCTGCTGTAGATTATGAAGTCAAAGAGAAGTCACTGGGCTCGGTGCACAGCACACTTCACCTGGAAGAACCTGGCTTGAAGAAGAGATCTGGTAGTGCTGCGACAGTGCTGTCTGTGGTCGCCATGGAAGGTACAGCGCTAAAATGTCACAAACAACTGAAAAAACACAATTCCTAAATATAACAATATAACAGTCCCAGACATTTGCAATCATAGCCAAAGCTGACTGAAACATATTAAAAATTAAGTCTACTAACAAGGACTTAATGCCCATTAAGTTCTTGTTAATAGGACTTAATAATCCTATTAAGTCCTATTGCAGTAGCTATAATGTCATCCATTGCAGCTACTCATTTTTACCTCTGTAACAATAAGTATTTACATTTAACTTTACATCTTAAGACCTTCTAGAGTCACATTAGTAGTGTCCAGATGAAATTAGTGTCACACCAGTAATTTGCATCAGTGTCAGAACCACTGCCAACTAACTTAACTTTTCAAACAGTTGTAACTCTGACCAGTATTTTATTTAAAGAGAACATTAGCATTGCCATTGGCTTCCCACGGTGAGGCTAATCACGCTGTATCCCATGCAAATCCCTGTCAACATTTGGTGTCATGCCCTTGTGGTGTTAAGCTTGGGCTATTTTAGCCTAGTAAACAAAGTGAAACAGAATGGCATGAATGTAGCTGTCACACAAAGGATGTTGCAACAGATATGCGGAAGATGAGCACCATAACCGTGTTGAAAATTGTCGAAGTGCAATATGTCTTCTTCTCTTGTTTGTGTTTGTCTAGAGTTGGAGGAGGCTCAGAGACCCTGCCCACTTTGCTGGTACAAATTTGCAGACATGTTCTTGAAGTGGGATTGCTGCCCCACCTGGATTGTTTTTAAAAAGTGGGTGCACTTTGTGGTCATGGATCCCTTAGTTGACCTCGCTATTACCATATGCATTGTGCTCAACACCCTTTTCATGGCAATGGAGCACTACCCCATGACCCCGGAGTTCGACAACATGCTCTCAGTAGGAAATCTGGTATGTATTTACCACTTTTTAATCTAGCAGGGAAACGTGCCAAGATCTCAGACCTTTTGAGTTTCATTTATGCTTTCTAGGTTTTCACTGGGATCTTTGCAGCTGAAATGTTTTTCAAGCTTATCGCCATGGATCCCTATTACTATTTCCAAGTTGGATGGAACATTTTCGACAGCATTATTGTAACTCTCAGCCTGGTGGAGTTGGGTCTGGCAAATGTCCAGGGTCTGTCAGTCCTAAGGTCATTCCGTTTGGTAAGAAACAATGATGATCGGAAATTATTTTCTCTGTTTTTTTCAAGTCAGGTTGTGTTGAATATCTATGAGTCAACATCTCTGAAAATCACATCTAGCACTAATCAATCATGGTCTATTTGCTGCTGATTGAGTAAAAAAACAGACAGCCAAAAAATTAAGAACCTTGAAGCAAACATTTGGTGGTTTTTAGCAATATGCTAATTCTTGATTAACTGTTATTAAGAATCTGTTGCAGTCTCAGATGTTGGGAGAAAATGTATGAAATTAGCCTAATTTGGACTTTCATAACCTATTTAAATCCAAGAAGGGAAAACTAGAAGCAAAAAAAGAGTTAAGCTGACAATTTCAGAACTGACAGGTTAACCTGACTGCTTTTAATGTTAGACCAAATCAGCCCTCAGATGGCGAAAGGCATCTTAATTTTGGTCAACATCTCTTGCTGTTCACTCCTTTCGAACCAGATTAGTTTCAACTCATTTCACAAAACCTAAGGGAGCATGTTTGATGCTGAGGAGAGAAGACGATATCTGTATAATAGGCAAAGGAAAAGTAGTTGGTAAGAGAGGGATAATTCTAATTGACTTAGTTCATCACCTTTAGAAGCTATCACAAAGTTAGCGGCGTTGTTTAACTTCAAGTTTTAATTGAATGGGCCATGTTTGGCTTAACATTATTTCAAATCAACACTGATAACTTTTCTCTAAATGTTCAAACTTGAGATTTCGCTGACTGCTGTTTACTGTGGATACATTGTTAACCGCTCATAACTATTCAGCACCCCTCAAATGAAACTTCCTCTGTTTTTCTTCATGGCGTGTCTTTATCTCTCATTTGTGTCTTCTGTGTCTAGCTTCGTGTCTTCAAACTGGCAAAGTCTTGGCCCACACTCAACATGCTCATTAAGATCATCGGTAACTCGGTGGGCGCTCTGGGGAACCTGACCTTGGTGCTGGCCATCATCGTCTTCATTTTCGCCGTAGTGGGCATGCAGCTCTTTGGAAAGAACTACAAGGACTGCGTGTGCAAGATCTCCGCAGACTGTGAGCTGCCACGGTGGCACATGAATGACTTCTTCCACTCCTTCCTCATCGTTTTCCGCATCCTGTGCGGCGAGTGGATCGAGACGATGTGGGACTGCATGGAGGTGGCTGGGCCCGCGATGTGCTTAATCGTCTTCATGATGGTCATGGTCATTGGAAATCTAGTGGTGAGTTTTTAAAAGGTCATTAAGTTTAAAATATGCAGATTTGCAAGTGGAATAATTGCTGTTTGTGCTACAGTGATGGCAAGTTTGGACAAAATATCAATCAGTTATTTTACAAGATTATAAGTGTGTGTCACCCTTCAATTTGACTCTTTCATTGGATAAGACAATGGTTAATCAAATTAGTTCATCCATTTCCTAATGTAGTTGTCTAACTGATTGCTGTCAGGATCAAGATTTTGTCAACAGCTTGTCTTTGTGGCGCATAGTATTGTGAATGTCGACAGCATAAAAATACTTGCCTTGACCTTTTATATTTGCTTTAGGGAAGAAGGCCTGATGGAGGATCACTGACAGACATCATTTCAGGATCATATTTAATTGCAAGAGCCAAAACGGTTTCCTGTCAGGTTATTCATAGAAATAAAAAGGAAATGACTCATCATTAAGCCCTAACTGAAATATTGCGTGAACTACGTCACGCTACGTGTAGTTTGCTTATATCCTACGATCTTGCAAAGCTGGTGATTTAATACAAAAATGCACGTTGAAATTAAGGCAAATAAGTTCAAGTGTAATTGGTAAGTGTAGGATTTCTAGGTGGATCAAATCACGTGAAACCAGCAAACAGAAGTTTTGACTCTGCATGTGACCTAAGATCTGATTCTAGTAAGCCAGCTATACTGCTTCGGGAAGAAACACAGACAGCTGAGAAAGCAAAGCTCAGGTAGCAAAGAGACTTATTGGGTGCACAGTGAAAGTCATTTGATAGGAGAGTTGATAGTAACTGATGCAGAGATAAATTATGCTCCCCCATGAACAGGCAGGAAAAGGAGCCAAGTTGATGCCTTTAAAAGAATCAAATTAGTGGATCAAATTGAAATAATGAATGATTTCATCACATTTCTGCAGTATTTCTTACAAACTTCTTTCTCATTTGTTGCTTTATTACACCCTGCTAGTACTGGTTTTGACTACCTTTGGGTCTTCAGAACTGCCTTATTTTTATTGCATTGATTCAACAACAGCTTGATCCAAGCTGACAGTCTGGACTGAGTTGATGCAACGTGTTGCATTGTCCTGCTGAAAGTAGCAATCAGAAGATGTGTTCAGTGCTCTGGTGTTTAAACAATGCTGAAAGTGAGCCCAAAAACAAGTCCCTCACACCAACGTTACACAACCAGCAGCGTTAAAAGGTGGTATTTTTCATACATTGGTTGTAACAAATGGTTATTTGAATTTCTGTTGCATTTCTGTCATCTGGAACCACTCCTCCCGTTCGTCTCTGACATTTGAAATACTCAGACAAACCTTCTGGCACTGTTAAACCACGCCGTGGCCAAATTCACACCTCCCGTTTTTTTTCCCCCCCTTGAATTTGTTGCCTTGAGATCGTCTGATTCTTGTGTTTGTGTCTAAAACAGCGTGTGGCGAGTTTGAAAATCAGTTTGTGCTTCACTTGTATGTCCTTTGGATCATAGCCTGTTCTTTTCTACTCCTTTATTGTTGGTTATGCCTTTGTGTAGCTCCATTTATCCGCTAGCTGTCTTTACTGATTCGCAGCTCTTGTTCCAGAATGAGAGACATCAACTAGTCGATGTAACCATGATAACCTGACAAGCCTGGCAAACGGGAAGTGAGAAATTGATCACCAGACTTAATCTAAAGATAGCCTCATCTGCAATAGCAGGCTGTCAACATAATGTTTATTAATGTGACATGTTTCCTATTTGCTTCAGACACTTCGAAGGGACTTGCACAGCAGCAGGGACTTGTATGAAAACTAATTAATTAGCTCCAAATCGTATTCATTTTCATGCTTTTCTCATCTGTGAAATATTTAAAGTACAATTTAAAGCATTAAGCCCGTCAATCTTTTTACGCAGGTATTGAACCTCTTCTTGGCGTTGCTGCTCAGCTCATTCAGCGGAGACAACCTATCGGCAGGGGATGAAGATGGCGAGATGAACAATCTGCAGATTGCTATTGGGAGGATCACACGAGGCATCGATTGGTTAAAGGCATTTCTCATACAGCGAATCCAGCAAATACTTGGTAAAAAGCCCAAGGAGTCGGATAAGGAGACGGCGGACGATGGAAAGCCTAAAGCCGAGGAAGTCAAAATGAACCATTTGGACGCCTGTCTGACTCTTAAAGTAGCAGATGGGATTTCAGATGGCCCTGTGCAAAGCCAACCCTCTGGATTCACTGTGGATGGAGAGCTCAATCTGAAAGTCCCAATCGCTGAGGGAGAATCAGATTATGATAATCTGAGTGACGATGATGATGAAGATGATGGTGAGCAGGATGTTGATGAAGAAGATGACGAACTTCCAGAGAGTGCACTGCGGAGAGATGATGAACAAAATACGGTAAAAGAAAAGAAGTGAAGATCTGTCTCACAAGAAATTAGCTAACTACATATCTACCTAATACTTGTTAGGTAATTCAATAAGATGGCTAGCAAAAAAATAATAAAATAAACTGCCGGCCTGCCATCAGTCCACCAGCACTGGATATTGTGCTGGTGATGCAATTTCCAAACACATTATATTCTCACTAACTGATAAATTACCCCTTACACAAGCATAAAAATATATATATATTTTTAAAAACTATTCCAGGAAAACCGTGAAGATGAAAGTAGTATCCCAGAAAAAGTAAAAGTGAGTAACTCTTTATGAGTAGCATTTTTCAGAGGTGTTTTCAGCAGAAGCCCAGAGCAGATACTAATTTTATGCTTATATTTCTTTTTTTACAACAAATGAGTGTGATGACGGGGATTCTTCAGTCTGCAGCACAGTTGATTATCGTCCTCCTGAGCCTGAACCTGAAAAGAAGGAAGAAGAGGAACCGGAACCTGAAGAACCAGAGGCCTGCTTCACTGATGGTGTGAACAAAAACATCTTTAAAATGAACCCTCACTGTTATGCATTGCCTTCAAAAGTGCCAAAGTGTATTATTTCCAGTGTGGATTCTATGCATTCTCGTTTTTCGCAGACTGTGTGACCAAGTGGCCATGTTTGACGGTGGATACCACCAGTGGCAAAGGCAAAGAATGGTGGAATCTTAGAAAAACTTGCTTCACCATAGTGGAACACGACTGGTTTGAAACCTTCATCATTTTCATGATCCTCCTTAGCAGTGGGGCTCTGGTGAGGCCAGTCATTACTCCAACTAATTCAGGATTGTTTCTTAAGCATTTGACTTTCCCCCTTCCTCCCCTCTTTTTTTTTTTGCAGGCCTTTGAAGATATATACATAGAAAGGCGACGAACCATCAAAATAATTCTTGAGTTTGCAGACAAGGTTTTCACCTACATTTTTGTCATTGAGATGCTCCTGAAATGGGTTGCGTATGGCTTCAAGACCTACTTCACCAACGCTTGGTGTTGGTTGGACTTTTTCATTGTGGATGTAAGTGTAGAGGTGAAGTTCCAAAAGCTGGCCTGCACAGTATGCAACAGAAAAGACAGACTGACACGTCTTACATTGGCTAAAGTCCATGCTAACCCCTGAATAGGAAATGTTGTTATTTTCTGGCAGATTTCCTTGATTAGCTTAGTTGCAAATTGGATGGGCTACTCCGATCTTGGTCCGATCAAGTCGCTGAGAACCCTCAGAGCACTGAGGCCTCTTCGAGCGCTATCGAGATTTGAAGGCATGAGGGTACGTACATTTCCTTTGGAGTCTGAACAGTACTATTTCAGCCTTTTGCATGTCTAAAAAATAACTGCACTGATTGGCTGCCCCTTTTCGCTTGTTGATTCCATACTCACAACATGGCTGTCTGCTATTGTAGAAGTAAGTCATTTTAAGTCAGTTTGAAACTATTTAAAATATTTTTTTTTCATTGATCTTATCAACAAAACATGTTTTTTTTTCTTGTTTTTTTTCTTAACCACATATATTTTTAGATAATTGAAATAGGGTTCTTTCTTTTGGGCAGGTGGTGGTGAATGCTCTTGTTGGAGCGATTCCCTCCATCTTCAATGTCCTGCTGGTGTGCCTGATTTTCTGGCTTATCTTCAGCATCATGGGCGTTAATTTGTTTGCGGGGAAGTTCTACCGTTGCATCAACACCACCACAGAGGAGCTATTCCCTATGACCGAGGTCAACAATCGAACCGAGTGCTTGGCCCTTGAAGAAGCCACACGGGAGGCTCGCTGGATTAACGTCAAAATCAACTATGACAATGTTGGGAAAGGCTACCTCTCTCTACTTCAAGTGGTGAGGATTCCTTTTAGTGTATGCTGCGATATTTAGTTGATATTGTCTTTTTATTTGGAGGCCAATATTTTGAGAATATTCTTAATGATTACAGGCAACTTTTAAAGGTTGGATGGACATAATGTATGCTGCCGTGGACTCAAGAGAGGTATTCATTTTCATTTTTTATTTTTTTGTTTACATGGGAAGTGCACCTCAGATTTGATGTTTTCCAGTTGCTTCCACTGTAAGCTTTTGAAAATGGCACCTTCAAATATGATAAAAAAAACTATCCATAAGTAGCGGGATAAGATGTTTGTTTAATCTCGAACATTTTGCCCCTTAATTTTGGTTTTTGGAAGAGGACCAAAAAACAAAATCTTCATTTGATAGTATACTATAGACTTTAGTGGAAATAGTAGCTCATAGAATACTAGATTTTTTGCAGTCATATGTAGGATAAATTATTTTTCATAAATATATCAATTTTAATCACTCTGTTCTTTTTTAAATTAATAGGATAACTGGCTGATTCAAATAAGTCACCCTTTACTTGTATTTTCAATAAATATGAGCGTAGACTGAGATTTATTTCAGAGATTGATGGCAATTTAATGAGTCACTACAATGGGACTAACTATCACAAAAAAATGTTTGTGTTTCAGGCCAATATTTTCTGTTTTTTCAATTTAGGTTGAGGAGCAACCATCCTACGAAATCAATCTTTACATGTACATATATTTTGTGATCTTCATCATCTTTGGTTCCTTCTTCACCCTAAACCTCTTCATCGGTGTCATTATTGACAATTTCAACCAACAAAAGAAAAAGATAAGTACTTTCAAGAAAACAGCTTGTAAAAACCCTACCGCAATTTATGTTATGGTTTTCTTGAGATGAAAAGCAATTTGGCTTTTTAAGCAATCAAATAATTATTGTCTTGTCTTATGTGTGCACTTTGGAGACCAAGACATTTTTATGACTGATGAACAGAAAAAATACTATGAGGCCATGAAGAAACTCGGTTCCAAGAAGCCACAAAAGCCAATTCCACGACCAATGGTGTGTTACTAATTTTCCAATTTATGAAAATCATGGACCCTTAACAAACATAAGAGGATTCCACCTCTTTTTAATGGTCGGCAGGAAATAACTGTTGAAATAAATTCTAAAACATTGATCAAAAAAGGTTTTTTTTTTCCTGAAGGGCGATGTAAGACCCCAATAAGGCCAGTAGGTGTCACTGTGTTATATTAGGAAATAGCATCAGCTCTCAGGACGATGTATTCTTAAAATTGCTTTCATTTCGTGAGTAAAAAGTGATCTCAAAAACCGCTGTTAGAGATTATTAAAAGCTTAGCTTGAAGATTGCCTGAACTGATATCGAGATGTTTATAGAAGTTCTTCTTAATGAATTGTTGTCCTAAAATGCTTGATTTATGGCAGAGGAGCTTAGTATACAAAGAACGACATTTTCATTAAATGGTTTGGAAAAGTTCACTGACCTTCTCCGTGTCTCTCCAACAGAACCCGGTCCAGGGCATTGTGTTTGATTTCATCAGCCAGCAGTTTTTTGACATCTTCATTATGGTTCTAATCTGCCTCAATATGGTGACCATGATGGTGGAAACAGATGACCAAAGCCCAGAAAAAGAGGATTTTCTCTTTAAATTAAACGTGGCCTTCATTGTTGTCTTCACCGGAGAGTGTGTATTGAAGCTCTTCGCGTTGCGGCAGTACTTCTTTACCAATGGATGGAACGTTTTTGATTTCATTGTGGTCATCTTGTCAATAGCTGGTGGGTACAATGTCTTACCATTGTTTTACTAAACAAAAACAAAACAAAAAAAAACATGTACTAGTATATTACATATTGTTTTTTTTTTCTGATTTCAGGTACAATGCTCTCAGACATAATTGAGAAGTATTTTGTATCTCCAACTCTCTTCAGAGTGATCAGACTAGCCAGGATTGGCAGGATTCTGCGCCTTATTAAGGGAGCGAAGGGCATTCGGACACTTCTCTTTGCCTTAATGATGTCCCTTCCTGCCCTGTTCAACATTGGTCTCCTGCTTTTTCTGATCATGTTCATCTTTTCCATATTTGCCATGTCAAATTTTGCCTACGTCAAGAAAGAAGCCGGAATTGATGACATTTTTAACTTTGAGACCTTTGGTGGTAGCATTATCTGCTTGTTTCAGATTACAACATCTGCTGGTTGGGATGGGCTTCTACTTCCAATGCTGAACAGGGAACCTCCAGACTGTGACCCTGAATTTGAGAACCCAGGCACAGATGTGAAGGGTAACTGCGGAAACCCGGGGATGGGTATGATGTTCTTCTGCAGCTACATCATCGTTTCGTTCTTAGTGGTGGTCAACATGTACATTGCCATCATCCTGGAGAACTTCAATGTGGCTCAAGAAGAGAGCGGTGACCCACTTTGCGAGGAAGACTTTGAGATGTTCAACGAAACCTGGGAGAAGTTTGACTTGGACGGAACAATGTTTATCGAGTACAGTCGACTTTCAGATTTTTGCGACACTTTGCAGGAGCCTCTCAGGGTCGCCAAACCCAATCGGCTTCGTCTGATTGGAATGGATCTGCCCCTGGTTATTGGGGATAGGATCCACTGCTTGGATGTTTTGATGGCTGTTACACAGATGGTACTGGGAGATACAGTGGAGATGGCAGCAATGCGGGATAGCATCGAGGCTAAGTTCATTCTTAGCAACCCCACAAAAGACTCCTTTGCACCAATTACCACAACGGTACGCCACAAGGAAGAGCAACAAGCTGCTGTGGTCCTTCAACGAGCTTATCGTAATCATCTTCTGAAGCGCTGCGTACGCCACGCTGCTTATATGCACAGACTGAAGAGGATTGGCAGAAATTACAACGATGATGATCCACCTGAAAAAGAGGGGCTCCTTGCACGAAGACTGGGAGTTCTCTATGGAACTAATATAGACCTTGCTGATGAAATGGAGCTTGAGGCTTTAGAACCTCTGACAAGCCAAGAACCTTTTAATACAGACTGCGAAAGGGCCCAATATCTTCAGGAGCCTCCTGTGCAGAATACGATTGTGGTTCCTGCTGAAATAACCAGTGAGGAGTTATTGCATTCTGCCCCCAACCAAGATCCCTTACCCTTACAAGCAAATCTGAGAGAGCCGCTTGTATGACAAACAGATGAAGTAGGTGTTTCCCCCATATTTTATATCAATCAACAAAGCAACAGTATTGACACAAATGTTCACAAATTTCCCACTTTATAAATACTTATAACAGCTTAGACTTTCCTGCTACCTACCACTTAAATACTGGTTCCTGATTATTGGAAACCTGTCTTATTCAGGTTAGAAACACAACTGAACTTTCTTGTGACAATAATCAGTGAAGGAAAAAAAAAGTCATTCAAAATTAAGTTCCAAACTTCTAAAGGAAATCAACAATTTTATTAAATGTATCTTTACCTTTAGACTTCAAATATTTTTAGACTTATCTCTGTAGAGTGATACCAGTCTGGACCATAAATCTCACATTTAATTATACTAGATCATTTTAAATTTTAAAAACCTGTTGTCTAAATGACCAAGATTGTGCCCCATGGTGAGACACCAAGTTTAAGGTATTGAGGTTATTTTCCATATCAAATTTAACTCTAAGATTGTTAAACCATGCTTTCGTAGAAAGTTTAAAACTGCAGTCATAAGTGGATGAAATGATTCAATCATTGTTAAGGCTGTTTTGCTTTTCTTTATGCCCCTATTTAGCTATCTTCTTTGCAATACTTGTATACCCAGAAATAGTTAGGTCCCCTAAATCTTAATGTGTATTCCCACCACTTTCAACTTTTAGAAACCTCAGACTTTCTAAGTTTCTATTCTGCAACTATTAAGGTTCATACTCTTGCCTCAAAACAGCACAAGACAACTTCAGTGTGAGAATTGCAAATGTAATCCATATTTTTCCTGCTTAGAATAAAGGGGATAATTGCATTGTTTCAGATTGGAATTTTTAATTTTACAAGCTTCTGGTCATCAGAATCTACCAGAAAATCTCAAATTATTTTGTATATTTGTAAATTAGTATGTAAGAAAATAAAAGGTATGCACTATTTTAATTCCTTACATGTTGAACTTATTACAGTCGTCTTAAACTAAAAAGAAAAATGTTTTCATAAATTCTTCAGACATGTGCATCTGTCTTATAAAATGCTGTATTGCTATTGTTTGATCTGCACTTATCTAAAAAAGCAATTGAACTTATGGCAGGATAAAGGTTTAGACACTGTCTGTAATTTTGATGTTAACTATGTCTACACAGTGTTTAAACTGCTATTCATTTAAACCTATTCAGTGTTTGGGAGCAATACTTTTATGAGGATACTTTAGTATCTGTTGCACATTTGTAAATACCCTCAGCTGCAGACTTTGTCTATAAAACTTGATCTTTTTTAGACTTATGAAACCTTTTATGCAAAACATGGAGTCGATGGTTGGCTTAGTCAAATTCTGACTCTAAAATTAAAAGAATGCATCGGTAAAAAAATACAGCCACAGAGAAATATATGTAAATATTAGAAACACTAAAATTGAGATCTGAGCAAAAGTCTTTAGCTTCCCTTTATTGTTTTATTTTCTTCAAAATGAAAAGGACAAACTTTCTTATAATTTTTCAAAAAGTGATCTCAATAAATGGTTTTCCAGACCTTTTGCCTTTCTAAGCCCAAATCTAAAATTTTATGTATTTATCGGCGTCTTTAAAGGATCTGTTCTCATGTCTGTCCTAACATTTAAGTGAAGAGGTCACTTGTGTAAGTCTTAACTGAGTTTCAAATGTCTTACTGTTACGGCAAACATTTGCCTCTGTGTAGAAATGTTAGGCACTGAGTAAAGTACTCCTGTAAATAATTTTTATTCAAATTCCATTGTAACCAAAAAGAAAAAAAAAAAACATTAAAAGGTGTTTTTAAATGTAGACATTTTATTGTAAATTTGGCTATTTAGTTGTCTGATGTGCTTAAGACGTTCTCTAGTGTTGTGTAAACATGACTAAACTATGCACTTTCAGAGTTTATAACTTTTGTTGTTACAGTACACCACACAAATCCCCATATGTTCTTATTTTTTATTTATTTTATTTATTTATTTTTTGTTTAAGTATTTAGCTTGTTTAACTTTTTGGCTTGGTAGAAAATCAGAATAAGCAAAGGGTACAGTTTTTCCTTTGAGGGGCCTTCTGTGATACGCTATCTGCAACATTTAAGCTTTGAAATGTGACCCCAAGCTCTGCTCTTTGAAGCTGAGACGCTGCTGCAGCTTGTCCCCCGTAGTCTTCCGTGATGATTTGGTCACATTCTGTTTACATTTCTACCGAGAGAGAAAGAGAGAGAGAGAGAGAGAGATCTCACGGTAAATTTTACAGCAACAGTGCGTTTACTAATTTCTTTTCTTTCTTCTTCTGTATATTTTTATTTTCTTATTGTAAAAAGTGTCACTACACTGTTAGAATAAAAAGTTTGTTTTAGGTTAAACCAGGGTGTGGGCTCGTGTTGTCAAGACTATTTTTAGGTTGTTTTTTTTTTGGTTTTTTTTTTTGTGAGAAATCAAACCAATTCTTTGCTGCCCTCTAGTGGTTGTAAACTTGACAACTTGAATTGATATTTACAGCATATACACTTTACACACATTTTATGAGGAAAAACTCTTTAAAAATATGCATGAGCTTAAGATAAATTAAAGTTAAACCAATAATTTCACATAATGTTTCTCTTTCATGCTATATTAACGATCTTATTCATTATGGCTTACAATCAGCTACATGAAGTGCCTTTAAGGTTAAGGCACAGAGTTACTGTTTTGTTTTGTTTTGTTTTTTTGTTAGTTTTTATTTTTAAGTATAATAGAATATCAGGAAAATGTTTAATTTTAAGGTCAACTGTTGAACTTTAGTGGAAGCTTAAAACTGCACTTAAAGACTGGGAAAGTTTTCAATCTCTGACTGTATATGAAAATTTATATTGTACTCTGTACTCATTTAATTTGTTTCAAATCCACACTTGAGCCAGCTAATTCAGTTCAGGCCCCTGATCAAACTTAAACAACACTAAAATAACTTCCATAAAGCAGACATTAGATCAATAAAGTAATCACTTCAAATCAGCAATTACTGCTAAGAAGCGTCCAGCTGGATTGAGCAAATGGATGTGTGATTGAGTACAAAGGAAATGGCAAACAGCATTGTCTTTTGATTGCTCATAGTGCAGACTGTAAGCCCACATGTGGCTCCCTGACACTCTGAAAACAGTGGATTTTTGCCTCAAAGTATAATTTATTAAAATTCATGCCGACTTTAAGATTAATAGAATTAAAAGGGCGTGTGTGTGTGTGTGCGTTTGTTTGTAATACGTTGTGGGGACGATTTTCCTGACATATACTACATTGTGGGGACTAGTTACTCCTTGTGGGGACTGGAGCCTGATCACCACGAGGGGAAACCCTGTTTTTGAGTCAGGGGTCAGAGTTAGGGCTAAGGTATGAATTGAGTTTTGGTTAGGGTTAGGGTTAGGTATGTGATGGATAGGGTTAGGAAAAGGGTAAAGGTAAGGTTTAGGCTGTAGAAATGAATGGAAGTCAATGGAAAGTCCCCACAAAGATAGCAAAACAAACATGTGTGTGTGTGTGCGTGCGTGCGTGTGTGTCTTTGTGTGTGTGTTTTA
>NW_006799946.1:3462408-3464573 GCF_000485575.1 Poecilia formosa
GCGAGCAAATATTACCATCTCTTGTTTTCTGTTATTTAGGAGAGTCCAGCAAAAAAACAGTTTGATAAAAACAGAATGATAAAGTTGGTAATGTCAGAAGAGTTGGGTTCCAATCGGGGTGCATTGTTCATTTTCCTGTTGCAGCCATTTTATACCTCCCGAAGACAAATCTGTTACTCAAACAGCCATTCATCTATTGACCTGAAGCATAGCTGCTGGAAACCGATTTCTTTGTAGAAATTTGAATTTATTTTTTACAGTGACGACGCATATTAGCAACATTTCTTATGCCCATTTAGCCAGAAGGCTCTTTTTCACCTGCACGCCCTAGACAGACGGTTAAAAAGTCACCCTAAAGGAATAAGTATAAATATTTACATTTACAAACATTAGATTTAGTAAAACTACATCCGAAGCTGAAATGCAAGTCCATATTTGAGGAGAGAGCAGCATTTAAATTTGATTTATCTGGTGTTGCCATGTTGTGAAAGCTGATAAAGCGAATGCAGTGAATACATACTGGACTGGTGCTACACAGAGCAGAGAATTAGGGAAATGTGATCAGCTTGGCTGACTTGAAAACTTCACTCTTGACTGGTTATGGCTGTTGCATAAGGAGCCTACCAGTTTTCAGTTAAACCTGTTTCTATGTCACCATTCATATGCAAGGCAAACTTGCATACAAATAATCTAAGCACGGCTTGAAAGAAGCAGCAAAATGATAATATAACACAAAAATAACTGATTAAAAAAAACTGATAACAGCTTCCAACTTTTAAGCATAGATAATAGATGCTGGCTTCCCTTGCTTAGTTCTTAGTAAGTAGTTCTCTGATGATTATGGGATTCTCAATTGCTTATGTGTGATTTTTGGACTGGCCGCATGTCAGTGGTTGGTGTTCTTGTTCAGGACACTGGCAACAGTACTTTGGTTAAATTATAAAAGCTTTTTCGGGAGAGGAAGAAGAGGAGGTAGCCATGGAGGACATGGTGACTGGACACCTCATGGTGCTGGTGACAAACAGAGAAGAGCGTGGGATTGTCCAAACTGGTTCAGACCATTATTTGGCTGACCAGAATCTGCTCTCTGTCAGAAAATGCCGAAAGCAAATAGGAGCGCACAATATTGATAAAAATGTGCAATGTGATATGTTGCAGGTGAAGTTGATGAATGCTGTTGAATATGACAGTATGAATCCCATTAAGCAACTAAATATTTAGGTAAAACATTTCTTCCTGCTTTGGATAAACAGCAAACACAGATTGCAGATAATAAGTAGTCTATATATTGTTATGGATATATGATTCTGCATCTTTCCTCTATCTCCTTTATCTGCTTGCATGCTAGCATGCACACGCATACACACACACATTCACTTGTTATGTTAAGGAAATGAGTTCACAGGGGAATACCCTCTGTAGGACGAAGGCTTGGTAGGTTTAGGTGCCAAAAGGAATAGTCATGTTGTTCAATGCCACTCTGTGTTAGTCTCCTAATATTTTTCTGATGTTTCCATATATTATTACTTATGTAGATGTAATACGTTGGACTGGTGATTTTAATCACATCAACATAGTTTATTAAAATTGTCACATCCGATAACATCTGCTGTTTGCTGCAGTTCCCTAATGACTTTACCAGAACACCTTGCCTCCTTAAACGTGTTCCACCGCAATAAACGACAAACCTCACCAACTTTCTCACTGTGATAGGGAGCTTTAAACCACAGAATATTTAATGAATATCGGGGTGTTTGTTGCAATACGATTGTTTTTCAAAAGAATACTTTAACAATGATGGATTGTAAAGGCCAAAAGGAAAAATAATAATAAAAATAATAATAATATGTCATGTCTTAATGACCTTTGTAGCGTGCCAATGATCCAAGGCACACCAGCATGTCCAGCTCCAAATGACTAAGATAAATAATCATTAAGACTGTGAAGTCGAATAGTCAGAGGCCAAAGTTGGATTGTGATGAAGCTGCTGTGACCTTAAACAGACCCACTCATGCTTGAAAGCCTCCCAGTGTGGCTGATTAAAAACAATTCTGCAAAGAAGAGTGGCTGAAAATCCCTCCACAGTGGTGTAAAAAAAAAAGACACATTGCCAGTTAAAACAACTTAGAGTTAAGTTGCCATCTGTACCAAAAGGCTCAAATATA
>NW_006799946.1:3464603-3481849 GCF_000485575.1 Poecilia formosa
TATATATATATATATATATAATTTAGTTTTAAATTAACTTTTCTTTGTTTTCCAGGCTGTAATATTGAAAGTGCATTGCTCAAAGTTATTTTGGTTTGTTGCTCTCCTCCCCTCATTTGCATGAGACTGAAGCTTGTCAGACGGACTCCACACCCACTCCTGTAGTAACAGCTTAATTCTTGTGCAGACTGCAGAGAGTCCTCCACGCACTCGCGGTGTCAACTGTTAAGTCGGTTTTTCCTTTTGCATGTCATCATGCGTTGGACTCTAGCTGGATGCTTTGGATTTGTGTTGATAAGTATATCAGGTAATTATAAACTTTTTGTCACACGGTTCACTTCACTTGTTAGCAAACTCGAGAAAACATGCAGGACCTGTAAATATCTGCCACACCTGTAATCAATGTCAGCAAATTGAATCTTGTTCCTCTAATAGCTGTGTGCTTTTATTGCTACGATGTTATTTAATCATATTTTTAAGGTCTGTTTAACCATTAAGGTCTGTTTAACCATAGCTACAAGGCGACACAGGAGTTTTGCATGTTATTTTTATCGTTACTTCCTGGCCATCTGGAGGTGAAAAGAGGAAGTTCTTGTCTGAGACAAAGAATATTATGTTATTGTCATGTTTATGAGCTTCCTTGAAATTATTTTACAATAGCTAAAGAACTTTGTTAAAAGCCTTTTCTATCCTTTACGAGAAACTATGATCTCTACAAACTCAGTTGTCTTTATTGTCACTTAATTTGTTTTCCTCAGCTTTGAGTCACTCTGTAAATAAAATACAGGACAAAACGGACATAATTTTCTTTGAAGCATTAGACATCATGCGTATCTGTGTAATCACATTTTATTCAGTACATATTTTTATTATTATTATTATTATTATTTTTTTCCTTTGCTAATCAGTGTTAACATTTTGGTAAGTTGGACTTTTTGTTTGTTTAATTGTTTCATAGGATGCATAATTCTAATCATAAGCATTGAAAATCGATGTGGCTTACAAGTCTTGTTGCTATAGTAAACTGCTCTATTAACTTAATATTTGGTTCAATGTTGGTAAAATATTTAGTTTTAAAACATCAAAAAATAATAATAATCTTTTACAATTAAAAAGTGGATAAATATGGGATTCATTTGTTTTCTTTTGCTTATTTACATTATTTGAAAGAAATGACCCCTTATACTTGAATGAAGGATTCATGTGGATTTTCTCAGCAGAACTAATCAAATCATTTTGAATGCTTATTTTTTGAACTGACAAATTATCCCAGGTGCTTATATCCCAGGACTAAATACAGGTGATCAAAAAACTTTTAAACCCTAATATTTCAAAATATAATTGTTTCTCTGTATAAAATAAAATATAAACCCAGTGTCTTGGATTTATGAGTTTCTTTCGCTATTTGCCATATTGTATTTGTTTTTCTTTTTTCTTGTCTCCTCTGGCATTCTATTTATAGTTGTCAGTTCAGTTGTTAGATTTCATATTTTATATTTTTCGTGTATTTAAAACGTGATTTAGGTTGTAGTTGCTGTTGTTTCAGATTCCCTCTGTTTATTTTTTTCCTCAGGTCCCTGATTATTCATCTTGGCAGTCACTAGTCATTTCCCCCTCAGTTCCTAAGTTCAGGTTAGGACTTTTACAACCAGAATAATTACATGTCATAAGCGTAAAAATACACTTGGTCTTAACGTTTTCCCAGCGCTTACACTAGGATTACCTCAGACGATAACCAGTAATAAGAATTAGATATCCAAATACAAAATTTGCCCAAGTAAATTATTTTCTCGTGTCCAAGTAAACTGTATTCAAAATTGAGACGGATCTCTTGAGGCTAAACGGAACGGCAAACTCTGTCTTTTTCAATTTCTTGTAACTTTTTCTGTTGTCTGCTCAGTCGCCCTGCAGATCAGCCAGAAACCCAGGTTCTACGGATTAAGACCTCGTAAGAATGTGCCTATTTACTGCCAAGTCTCACATCAACATCTGAAAAGCACAGTGGAGTGGTACAAAGCTGACAAATATGGCGCGGTCAAGAATAAGGTTATGGATAATGAAAGGATTCGGTTTGGACATCAACTTATGATCCAAAACGCTTTCCTGTACTTCAACGACCTCAAAGTAGAGGACAGAGGAGTGTATTACTGCTCAGTAAATGGCACTTTTGGCCCTGGAACTGAAGTACAAGTAGTCAGTAAGTGGACAAGACTCCGTGTGATAGATAAAAATAATACACAGTCAAAACACACCTCTAACTTCTCATTTTTCACTCCATGATAGGGCCCTACGACCCCGTCAAAGCCCTGTACAGAAGCCAGATGAAGGATGGCCTTATTGTCCTGCAGGGCCTGCTGTTGGGTGTTTGTATCGGTGCTTATCTACTGCGTAGACAAAATCTGGTACGGGCTGCTTTCATCAAACTGTTCTTAACACAACAGCAAAAGCATATGCATTGTAAGGGAAATGATTATTTTGTTTTAACAATCAGACATAGGTTAGAAAAAGAGAAAGACAGTTTTTAATTTGGTAGTTGCGCATATCCATCGTCTGGTGTTCAAACACATCGCAGATTGAAATCTAGTGACTTTGTAGGGCACTGAGGTGGAGTGAACTCTTTATTATGACAAGAAACTAGCTCGAGATGATCTGAGCATTGTGGCTTTATGCATTACATTGCTGGCAGTAGTCATCAGAAGATCTGGTCATAAAGGGATAGACGTATTTAGCAACAACACTCAGGTATTTCTGCCTACCTAGATTAATACAAGTTAGATTAAATACAACTAGGGGTACTATTTGTATTAATCTGGTGTCAGGGTCACTCGATGGGGTTGTTGTGGTCAATATAAAATGATGTGCAGGTTAACCAAGCACATGCTGGGGTGTGTTTGACAAGTCGCAGTAATAGTTTGAATAAATTTACAGTAGCACAAAATCTGCTGAAGTAGTTTTAGCAGACACTTCTAACTTTACTTTATTTGCTTACTGGCACATTTAAATATTTATGGTTCCATTTCCAAATTTATTTAGCATCTAACATAGTTGAACAAATATTTATTCAGCTAAAAATTGTTTTATATATATAGTAAATGTGGCTCATTTATAGACATGCTTCTGTGTATCTATGTATATTTTATCAGCTTATAGCTTACATGGATATTACTGAAATTTCATGTGATGGAGCACGCGAAGTGGCACCTGACTGTGATTTGAAAGAAAAACAAAAGCAAGCGGGTTTCTGTTCAACCCGCTTCACTCCGATATCCCCGAATCAAACCCAGTGGAGCTCTGTTCAGAAGTGATCCACTCTAAAACATTAAATTTTACATTTCAGTTTTTACGTATGCGTTTAACTACTGACTGATTCAAATCTCTTCGAATTCGTCCGCGTATTAAATGCATTCACTTCCCGTTTTGATTAATTCATAATGTATTTAAATAATATATAAAGACTTACTATTTGTTAAATTGTGGCACTTTTGGTGGGCCTGGGTATGAGAGTTAAGCTAACAGAGTAATTGATGTCTCTAAATAACACAAATAAAATAAAAAAGATAAAACATATGAATACATAAGGTAGCAAGCAAATAACACTGGTAATGTAACATAAAGTACATTCAAAAGTACTGAATATAGGCATTTGTATATAAATTCTGGTCTTGACTGTGCTCCAGAGGTTCTCTTTTCTTCATAATAATAATTACACAAAATAGAGCTTTTTTTAAAAAAAATACATGGATGGATATATCTATTTAAAGTCATCATAAATATCATGCCAAATATCTAACCTGGTTTCTTTCTTCCCTTTCATGTAGATGAAAGATAACGACAGCTTATACGAAGAGCCTGAAACTGACCACATATATGAGGTTTGTTTAACCTGGTTTGACATTTCCTTTGTTCAATTATTTTTAATAAAGATGTGTCACATTCAAACCTTTTCACAGATGTGCCTGTTTTGCATGACAAGTACAAGTGTAATCTTGACAGGCAACAGGAAGCTCTGGCTCTGTGCATCATTAACCTTTTAACCACAACTGCTTTGTTTGTTCTCCATCCTTTGTTGGAGCTGCTGGCAGCTTTGTGTCTGGACTACGCTTTGCCTGTCGCCAGAATTGATTCAGAGTAACATTAAAATTAGTATCTGTAGATTGAGAAATACACTGTGACGCGTTTTTGTTGCTATAAAGAGAAGTCACTGACAATAGATATCGAATTAAGCATCTAATATATATGATTTTACAGTAAAATTATAAAATATTATTAAAATATTAGGGATCTACGGACTTACTTTTGAGTAAGAATACTGCTGTAAATGGTTAAATGTAGTTACATTTATTGTACATTGCTCATTTAAATATGAACCAGCAACTGTAATGTGGAAATATTCCACTAAGGCCAAAAACAATATTTTATTTTAAGATTGAGTGGTTGTTGTCTCTGATTAATTAATACTTCTGTTGTTAATTAAATTATCCTACATATTTTTTTTTAAAATGCAACATAATTCTCCAGCAACATAAGCTAAAATAAAGATAAGACGTCATAGAACTGCTGGGAATACAGCAATTTTTCCTTGAAAGTAATTAAGTCTATAATAATGTGCATTGCTTCAATACTGCTGTGAATTCTAAATTAACTCTATTATTATTATCAATGATTATTTATTTGCAATATTTGGTCAATGTAAAGAATTTATACATTTTTCTATTGATTTTATTCTACAATATTGTATCACATTGTATTGTATTCTAGATTTGTAATCCAAAACTACAGACTGGTCTTAAAACGTTTTGTTTCTTTTGCAAAGTTTTTTACAATGTTCAATGTTGGGGATTTATACATCTGCTGCATGGTAGGTCAGACCCAAGTAGACTTTTTATTATCATTCCGTTATTTTCTTGGAAAAAACAAAGTGGCACTATTCAGAATGACCCTTTCTAGGAAGGTCATCAAAGCTGATGCAAATATTTGTTGTTAATGTCAGCATTTTTTTTTTTTTTTTTTTTGACATCTAGCAGCTGCACTTTCTTGTGTCTGAGTCATTCATGCAAATGAAAGTGTACTCAGAGATAAAGAAAAGTCTTTCTTAGCTATTGCTTGGCTCTTTTGAATATACATTGGATTCAGACACATTTATGCAAGTGGATTAATTTCATCTAATCCCCACTTTTAGGGCTTGGCCATTGAGGCATGTGGAGGAGGTCTGTATGAAGATCTCACGGCGTACGCTCGGGCTGAGGGAGCCGAGGCCCCGTGGGAGTGAGACCGACATTTCCTGCCGCCCCATTGATATGGAGTGCATACTCATCATTTTCAGTTGTGCAGTGAAAAGCAGACGGACGGAGCCTCCTGTCGGGTGTGAATATATCTGTGTTTTACCCAGAATGGTGCAGTTTTTGTCATATGCTTAAGACGGTTTACTTCTACATTTTCCAGCATTTGCCCTACAAAATCACAGCAGCTGACAGTCGTGACCCAGCAGGACAGAAACGTCACTGCTAACTAAATCTAAAGGACATCAACACAATTCAAACAACAACAAAGACCCTCCGTTGGTGGTTGTTGTATGAATGCATGAACTGTGTCCCAGGGTGGGTTTGTAAATGTTATGTATTTCTTTCAAAAAATCGGAACAGTAGAGTCATTATCTTCAAGCTTGATCCGTCTTATCATTTTAGATTTTGGATTAGGAATGATCGACGGATTCTTTATAAAACAGTAATACAGTATTTTAATTAATGACCTCAATACTGTAATTTCAGGTATAAAAAAACATCAGCTTTCTTAGCTACCCATGTTGTGCAGCAATGTATTTTCTTATGGCACTCGTTGCCTGGAGATGACAGTATAGAAAACAGATCCTCATTCAATCATAACTACATTGCTCTATCTTATAACATTCTTGTGTGTGTCTTGTCAAAAATATTCATTCTTACATTTACTTTGGTTTCTAAAGTCCAGAGAGGGGTACATAACCCCATCTTTAAAAGCCACTATGCTAAAGCATGCTTTCGGCTGATTTTTGCATTGATAATTTTATACATTTTAGTGTTGATTGTGAAAGAAATTGTTTGCTCTAACTAACATCTGAAATTTCAGCAGGATTTTTACAATTTTAGTTAATTTTTTGGTGCTTTATATAATTATTTGATAAACTTTGTTGTATCTGATTTTGTTACCGTTTTGTCACCTGACGGCAGCGTACAACTGCTCCCCATTAGAGCCTCGGCGAGGCTGACTTCATGTTCATCAGTGTGTAACAGAAAACAGAATTCAGGTTGCTTCATAGGGTGATTTTTATTGTTTTTAAATAAAATGTTTTTAAATAAAACATGTTTATAAAAATGTGTCTCTCGGAATATATTTTATAGTCAGTTCCATGTTCTTTAATACAAAAATAAGCAATAAATAGACACATAAATAAGCAAATGAATAAACAGATCGCTGTCAGAAAAGCAGAGGTTTCAGTTGGAGACGAACAGAGAAGAAACCAGGTGGTCCGCTCTGATTAGATGGAGTTTGATTTCCCTCCGGATCAGCTCCCAGGCTTCAGCGCTGTGTCCCTGTGGAATAAGTAACATATCAAAACTGTTGGTTGTGTTCAAAGACGAACTAATAAAACAGGTGACAAGTTTAGCCACCTAATTAAAAAAGGGAGACTCGCCATCTGTCCAAACACGCTGTTTGAGAGTCTCTTAAAGTATACGTGCAGCCTCCTGTTTGGCCTTCTTGGGTTTCCAACCTAAAAAAATAAAAGGAAATAATGAAATGAATATGTATTCATTAAATGGATTCTGTTTATGTGGGGTTAACACCCACAGTATTCATATGTATTTTTCCTCATGACATTTTACTGGACCTTTATGTGAGAGACCAACACAAAGGAGCACTAAAATGGGAAGTGAAAAGTGAAATGATGTATGGTTTTGAAATGTTCTTACAGATAGAGATCTAAAAGGGTTAAGTGTGCTATGCATTTATATTGAGCCTCTCTACTCTGACGTGAAATCCAGTGTGCAACCAGCAGCCGACAGAAGTTCACGATTTAGCAAGTAAAGTAAACCTGTGGTAACTCTGGAGGAGCGGCAGAGATACACAGCTGAGACTGGAGAATCTTTGAACAACAACTATTTGTTGTGTCATTGAAAATCTTATAAGGAGTGGTGAGAAGAAAGCCATTGCTGAAAGAAGGAAGCCATAAGAAATCTTGTTTGGAATTTACCTCTAGCCAAATATGGATAAATGCTACTTGTGTGAGAAAACTAACAATGCGCATCCTGCTCCAAATATGTAATAATTTAATTAGACAAAATTAGAATATGCTCACTAAATGTGGTGTTTTTACAAATTGCAATTGTAAGTCATCACTATTAACAGAAATAAATGCTTGTAAAAGGCAGCCTGTAAGTAAGCCATTCAAACCGTTTTACTTTGTGGATGGAGTTATTGAAATAAAATAAGTTTTCAATAATGTTCTAATTTTTCAAATAAGGCATTGCAAGATATGAAAATTGTTTACAATGACCTTCTGTTTAATTTGACTGAGTTAAGGTTGTCTTATAAAAGGTAATTGGAATAGATCTTAGTCTATGGATCTGCAAACACTGTAGTCACATCAAAACTTGTTGGCTAATTTGTCATTTTGTAACCTTTTCCTTCAACATGATCATTTGCTACTTTGTTTTGGTCTATTACATAAACCATATTATTGTACAATCAGGTATGTGGTTATATTGTGACAAAACTTTATGTCGAAATCGAGTGTGACTACTGCTGCAAGATAAATCAGAGGTTTACAAATGAATTGTACTTACGCAGAGCTGTAGTTCATCAGCCTGTTTGTTGACAACATTGAGAAAGTGTTCCATTGTCACCTCCTGCCATGGTGAAGAGCCGTCATCTTCCTCAAACAGGGCAGAAACCTCCTTCAGAACCTGGACAGTGAAGGCAAGTTTACCCTCTGCCTGGAACAAGGAGGAGGGACCATTCACAGGTTACTACATGCAAATAATCAAAAATAAATATTAATTTTTGATTTTGTAGATGCCTTACAGATGCTCCTGAAGCCTGGTGGTAGAGAGGATAAGGGAATGGCGCAATGTTCACCTCGGGGTCCTGATTCACGTAATGGTAAGCCTGCATAGTATAAAGACATAAACATCAGCAAATACTCCGAACTTGTCAAATACTAAATATAGAAAAAAATAAAATCTGGTCTCTTACCATCATATCCAGCAGAGTTAATGAGTTTGTGCTGTACTGTCTGAATTTATGCTCCATCCACCTGCAGCTCAGGGGAGAGCATGCGCAGAACAGACAGAGAAAAATACAGGCGAAGAAAATTCTGCTCAGCATCTTGATTTTATTTTATTTTATTTATGTAAACACAAATTTCCTCTCAAAATGAATCGATTCCAGATGTCTGCGGGTGTTCTGATGGATCTGACATGCAGCGGCTCTTTTAAATTAAGGCGCACAGATTTCATTTTCGAAATACGTGCAGCTTAACTCGGAACGTCAATTTCCCACCTCAGCAGTAACACATTTCGCATTCAATTAGCAAAACGTAATTGAGGATTAATTTGAATATTTATAGATGCAGCACGCACTCAAAAAGGCTTGGAGTCCAAATTATGACATCATGAAAAATAAATAATTAGCTTCATAATGTTTTATTTTTATTTCTTCACCGATGAGGAAATACTACGATTAATAATTTTTAAGCAATGTCTTATTTTATGTTAACTTGCAACCTGAGTAAACATAACATGTCAATAAAATGTTTTGTGAAAGGAAAAACAAAACATGTTTTTTTTTTTTAGAGTTAGAAAAAAATGGTGTGGCTACATAAACTACAAGGTGTGTTTACAATCCGATAGGTGCCATAAACGGGAAGTTCCTGCGGAGAAATGAAAGCGTCCGCGGCCCGTGACGCGCGTTGACGCTCCTTCCTTGGAATCGTTCAGCGATATTTCATGTTGTCCCACCTGAAACACGGTGTGTGAAAACAAAATATATATATAATTGTTTCAGGAGAATAGTTCATCACTCCACCTTTCATAATCAGATTAAAGAACAAATGACCAATTACTTACATTTGAATTCCAGAAAATTTACGTAGAATTTGGTGCACTACATTGGTTTCTGGTTAGTTAAAATTAAGTCATCAGGCTCTATAAAAGTTTTTTTCTCTCTAATAAATACAAATCTATTTATTGATATCAATCCAAATTGTCGTACTAAGTGCATTAATTTCAACGTCATTCATTTTATGAACAACTTTTTGTTTGTTTTACTTTTATTGCCGTGTATGCTAAGTGTGAAAATGTAAATAAAATAATATATTTTACAGTAGAAATTCAAATATAAGAGATATATATATTTTTTAAGAAATCAGTCTAACATTTTAAGTGGGCTTCTAATAAAAAATGCATTTGTTCATGCGCCCTCTGGTGATAAAAAACAGTGATTGTATTGATTCGACACCGCATCCAGGCTAGAAAAAAATTTGACATTTGAAACAATGAGATTAAAAATGAGCCAAATTTTAAGTTGTGTCAAACTGTTGTGAAAACAGAGCAAAGAATTAATTCAGGCAGTAGTATTTTTCCGCATCATAGTTTAAAATTAATAAACGTATTTTGATTAATTAAAAAAATAAAAACGAAATAAAATTCTCAATCTATTCCTAATAATGTAAATTAGGCCTAATTACCAAATTCCTGGATGCAGTTGTAATTTGCTTAAGGTGTAAACGATGATATACATTTGAAAACATATATTTCCTGATCAACTCTAAAACAAACAGATAAACATTAATACTTCTTTGTATTTGTTTCTCAACCCAGGAGTCTTATGGTGATGGTGTATCCAAGTAGGGACAGGGACATTTAAGCATCTTGGTAGAATACTAAATGAGTCCAAGCTTTATGACTAATTTAGCGACTGTATTTATTTTAAAAACAACCTGACTCAAAAAGTGAGTTAGGATCTCAAAATGCCACACATTATGGAGAGATTATGGAACAGCTGTGGAACTTCCCAGGACTTCCACCGCTACAAAAACCTCCTCAAGAGCAGATCAACATCTTATCCAGGAGACTTTAAAAGAACCCATAGTGACATCTAAAGCACTACAGACTTTATTTGTCTGTATTAAGCTCAGTATGATTCAACAAGGCTGGACAAAAAAAAAAAAAGGCATTCAAGGGACAGTTGCAAAACCACTGTTGATCAAAATGAACACAGGGGCCCAAATAGTGTTGATTAAATTATCCTGTGGAGTCTGGAGACAAAGGTGGAACTTCATATTGACATTCACACATTGTTGACAGAAAGGTGGTTTGGGGTTGCGTTGCTGCTTCAGGACTTGAATGAGTTGCTGAAAGTGGGAATCATAAATTCTTCTAGAAAATCTTGATGCCATCACTTCAACATCAAGCGAGCCCCAGGTATGACAACCTCTGAATCAGTCGAAAATAAACAAAATAAGCTTTTAGAGTGACTTAGTCAGTTAAATTAATATTTTCTTTTATTAAATATTCCAACTGCATATTTCTTTGAATCTGACTATCCTTTTGTTTTAATTTTGGTGGGAACTGAAAGACTTCTTCCATACTACTGAAGCAAAATGAATGAATAAAACTCAAAGTCATTTTTGTAGTTTTTGTTTTTTTAATCATTTTTATTTCCACAAGAAGAAACAGAAGGAAATACGAGCTTGGGTAACAGCAGAAGCATTACATTAAGAATGAATAGGTAAATAAATACTTAAATAATAAATTAAAGGTTCGGCCATATTCATCAGTTTTGGTTGGAGGGGAGCAGAGAGGAAACCAGGAGGTCTGCTTTGATTAGACAAACTTTAACTTCCCTCCTGATCAGCTCCCAGGCGTCAGCACTGTGGTCCTGAAGATGCAACAATGTTATCATTATTATTACATCACGCAGCTTTAAAACATTATGTAGATATAGCAGAAGAGTGATCATAAAAAACAAACCTTTTTCTTCAGGATTTCATTTGACATCCTCTTGAAATACAGGTGGAGCTTGGTGTTCTGTTTCTTCGATTCTCCCCGAGACCCAATCTGACGCAGGAAAAGAAAAACAAGCTTGAGAATTATAATTTTCATAGTTTAATTGAAATGTTTCATTTAAAAAAAAAATCTTACACACGAGTGAAGTTCATCAGCCTGTCTGTTGACGACATTGAGAAAGTTCTCCACTGTGACCTCCTGCCATGATGCAGAGCTGTGATCTTCCTCAAACAGGGCAGAGACCTCCTTCAGGATGTGAACTGCGAAGGAAAGTTTACCTTCAGCCTGGAACAAGAGGAAGAACAGGAAAACTGTGAGATGACTGGAAGAATAATTGCTGTCTCATCTACAATAAATAATAAGCTGTAGAGGACTTACTGATGCTTTGGATGCCTGGCTGTACAGATGATCAGGGAAGGGCACAGTGTTCTCTCCATCAGTGCTGTTAGTCATGTTTTTCGCCTGCAGCACACACAGACACACATGTCAGACAATAAATACATTTTTACACATTAGATGAACTTCAAAAAGTCTCAAAATCTGGTCTCTTACCATCATATCCAGCAAATCCAAAGAGTTTTCGCTGTACGGTCTGAATCTGTGCTCCATCCACCTGCAGCTCAGAGCAGAACATGCGCAGAACAGACCGAGAAACACACAAGCGATGAAAATCCTGCTCAGCATTTTGACTTTGTCTTTTAAATGAATTATAAATCTTTTCTGTATGAAGTCGGATGTCTCCTGGTGTTGCTGTGTTGAAGCAGAGCTTCAGCGGAGCATTTAAACTAGAGCGAACAGATTTCGTTTTCTTAATTGTTCATCTCAACGTCATCTGCGGTTCTTGGATGCGGGCGGAAGATTTCAGATTTGAAGTAGAAAATAAATAAATAAATAAATAAATAAATAAATAAATAAATAAATAAATAAATAAATAAATAAATAAATATTACAGGGTTTTTTTCTTGATTCGATACCAGGCCTTGCAGAAACAGACAAATGGGAATGAACCCAAAAGGTCCTATCATGTATTCATTGCAGACAACCCAATGAATACATGATAGGAAAAAGTCATGTATATAAAAATACTAAATAAAGAATAAACATGAAGTGCTTAGTTTTTTTTTGTTTAATATAGCTATATGTTTGTATCTCTTATAGATTTGATTCTCTTGAATATGTCTGTAAAACGTGTTTGTGTGAAGTCTATTTCTTCTTCTTCGATAATGTCATCTAAATTAACTAAGAAAAGCTCGTTTGTAAAAAAAAAAAAAAAAAGAGTTGCTTATGCAATGTCCTTCCATACTATACGGCATTATTTTATTTTAATTGTTTAAATAACTAAAATAACTGTCATGCCCGCCAGTTCCAGCTAATACAAAGATGAAATATCATTGGTTGTGAGCGTCAGAGCCGCTTTCACGTTTCTGAACTTTCCCTGATATCGGTTCCTGTTTACTCGCACTGACGAAGTGATGCAACTCAAACAACTTCGGACACATATGTTGTCATTCATTCCTAAATCAATAAAATAAATATCTGTAAGTACACAATAAAATATTCTAGGGCGCGTTTATTTATTTATTTATTTATTTATTTATTTATTTATTTATTTATTTAGGAAAATAATTTAGTCTCTCAGAGACTTTGCAACATTGTTTCAGCCTTTCTTATGCACATTTATTAACAAAATAATATTGCATTTTATTATAAAGCCATGATAATATATTAATTTCTACCGTCTTTCCATTTGATACCCGTCAGGGTGACACTTACTATCGACAATTTTTATACCCATGAAATTCTTTCTCAGCCCTTCCAATGTTCATTTCGTACCGTAAAACAAACCATTTCGTTCCGCGCGTACTTTACTATTATTTATTCATGACAGGTTTTTTTTTTTTTTTACACATTTACTTACGGTAGTCTATACTTCATCTTAGGTTTCCCATTCTGGTAAAATACACAAATCAAGATGAGATGAAAAATGGAGACGTACAACAAATAAAACAAAGCATAACTACTTTTTAAATTGTTCTAACTGAAGAATATTTTGTTGTATATTATTGGAAGCACAATCAGAAGTGTAAAATTTTCAGAGAATCTATGATCGTGTCTTGGACTTCCACTTAGGTGATAATGAGGAGGACTTTGGTGATTGGTACGAAATGTCTTGCAACAGACGACACAGTTTCGTGCCAGAAAAAGTCAAGTACAAAACGACCAAAACGTTCAAGAAAAAAAAAATGACCGGCATCCCTTCGTCCTTGACAACCCTGTCCGTTTTGTCACTTCTCTTACCTGGCCTCGATACAGGGTTGAATCAGCTAACTTTATAGGTTACTTAACTTCTTACCTCAGAAAGTGTTTTTTTTTTTTTTTTTTTTTTTTAATTGACTGTGTGTAAACTTCTGAAAAAAAGTTTCATTTGGTGTCAGGTTAATGAACATATAAAAACAGGGTATATGAAATAAGAGTCTAATTAATCTGTGCTTAGTCGCTGCAGCTTTTTTCGAAATTCCGTTTAAACTTCATTTTAGATCATATTTGGCAAAAGTATTTCACTCCTTCACTCGGATTTACACCATACGAGCAATGTTCGTTTTCTACCTGCATGAAAGCCGCTGGCTTTTCCCCGCAGGTGTGTCCGGAAAGCGAAATCTCTTCGCTCTGGCTTAAATGCTCCGCTGCGGCTCTGCTTCAACAACACCACCAGGAGACATCGGAGTTCGTATACAAAGAAGCTTTATTGTTTAGTTAAAGGACAAAATCAAGATGCAGAGCAGGATTTTCAACGCTTGTGTGTTTCTCGGTCTGTTCTGCGCATGCTCCGCGCTGAGCTGCAGGTGGATGGAGCACAGATTCAGACCGTACAGCGGAAACTCTTTGGATCTGCTGGATGTGATGGTAAGAGACCAGATTCTGAGACTTTTTGAAGTTCATCTATGTTTAAAAATGTGTAAATGTCTGACGTGTGTGTCTGTGTGTGCTGCAGGCGAAAAACATGACTAACAGCACTGATGGAGAGAACACTGTGCCCTTCCCTGATCATCTGTACAGCCAGGCATCCAAAGCATCAGTAAGTCCTCTACAGCTTATTATTTATTGTAGATGAGACAGCAATTATTCTTTCAGTCATCTCACAGTTTTCCTGTTCTTCCTCTTGCTCCAGGCTGAAGGTAAACTTTCCTTCGCAGTTCACATCCTGAAGGAGGTTTCTGCCCTGTTTGAGGAAGATCAAAACTCTGCATCATGGCAGGAGGTCACAGTGGAGAACTTTCTCAATGTCGTCAACAGACAGGCTGATGAACTTCACTCATGTGTAAGTTCACCTCGATTCAGATTGGATATGTTTCATAACAATTTAATGTAAACACATCTCACAACAAATTTACAAAACATAATCTATAAACCTGACTTTTTTTTCTCTCTCTAATTATTTCAGATTAAAGGCCATAGCCACATGAAGAAGAGAAACACCAAGCTGCACTTGTATTTCAAGAGGTTATCCAATGAAATCCTGGCAAAAATGGTCAGTACAAATTACTTTTCTGCTGCCATGCGTCAGTTTCAAAACTGCATAATGTAATAATAATGATAACACTGTTGTGTCTTCAGGGCCACAGTGCTGACGCCTGGGAGCTGATCAGGAGGGAAGTCAAAGTCTGTCTCATCAAAGCAGACCTCCTGGTTTCCTCTCTGCTCCCCTCCAACTAACATATTGAACATGGATGTCACATGAATTATTTATTTATTTATTTAGTTTTTTACTTTCTGTTATTGTTTTTTATTTCATGTTTCATATATATACAGATATATGTATTGACTATGTTTCCTTTTTTTTCTTCCTTAATCATTGTAAATCAATTGAAATATAAATAATGATAATTTTTGTACAAACAGATTATTTAAAAAAAATAAATCATCTCTTCTACCCAAATGAATGTGTTTCTATCTGCATTACTGTTATACAGGTAACTTTATAAATTATTTACATCAAAAAGTCTGTGGAATATCCAATGCCTTTTGAGAGCATTTCAACTCTTTGTTTCATCATTGTTTATTTCGCACCAGCAAACTTAAATGTATTTTAGGTATACCAGCAGTTCATGATGTGAAGTAACAAGGAAATAATACCTCATAATAATTTAGATAGGACATGAAATATGCCATGCTCTCATTAGAAGGGCTTTGATATCATAAAATATGAGGCACTTTATTTTTATTTGTTGTTTGATTTTCAGCTCATTCTTTAGCTGTTTCAGAGCCAGGTTCTGCTGGGAGTTTCTTCCTGTTAAAGGGGATGTTTTCCTCTCCACTCTCACTACATGCATGCTTGATATGAGGGATTGCTGTAAAGACAAGGACACAACACGAGCGATTGTCTAATAATGTCCTGAAACTTTTAATACTTGGTCCAAAGTGGTGCCATTTCACATTATAACAGCTTTGTCAGCATTTCAAAATTAAAATAGTATTTTGAACGTAGAAAAAAAACAACAACTAACAACTCAGAAATTTTGATGTCATGGCAATCTCTTTAAAGATGAAAATGTCTAGTGAAGAACCTTACAATTTTTATCATTCTGCTCTCTTCATTGTATGTTTGTGTGCTTTATTTTAATTTTTATATAAATACTCACGGTGAGCCACAATGACATAAAAAATACCCGGTCCATTGTCATTGTTGTCATCAAATAAAATATACCAAGAAGAAACTCAAAATATTTGCAGATGCTATCTACAGGCCACCATCCTTGAAATGTGTATCCCTGACACACTTTTAAAGATATTTGTCTTTTGACTTGGTTCAAACTTTTGGGTTTCTTTCTACTAGGTCCTACCTATAGTTTGCTGGAGTTCTGGCCCATTCCTCCTGACAGAACTGGTTGATTAGTCAGGTGCTTAGGACACTTCACTCGCACACGTCTTCTCAGATATCCCCAACTTTTTCTTGAGATCAGAACTTTGTGATGTCTATGTCAAAACGATGCTGCCACTCCCACACTTCACAGTTGGAATGGTGGTCCCAGGTGGTCCTCAGATTCCAATTGTCCCACTTTTTCCTCCTAGTAATGATGGTCATTATGCCCAAACAGTTCTGGTTTAGTTTCAGGTTTAGTTTCATCACACCACAGCGCATGTCTCCAAAAATAAAAGTGTGAATTTGCAAACTGTAATCTGGCTTTTTGTGTTTCTTTTGGAGTAATGTCCCCCCCCCCCCTCTCTGGCCTTTCAGATCATGTCAGTGTGGTGCTAAAATATATCCACAGATGTGACTTCAAAGACATGACATCATCTTCTGGGATTGTATTCATTGCTCTAAAGTCATCATTCTGTATGTAAACGTCTGATTTAGAAGACATATTATCTTTCATTACTGAAATATTTAGCAAATAAAAATAATCTGGAGAATTCTCACTGACTTAACAAAAAAAAAAGGTTTGGTCTGATCAAACTTCACACCGTGAGAAAAATACAATTCAGTGTGTCTTCTGATTTGGTGTATGTAAACATCTGGTAACAACTGTGCCTGTTAAATGTTCTGATAAAGGTAATCACAAAGATCCTTTATAGCAAAGTAATAGCATATGTTTTTTTTCTGTGATATTTTTATTATTTACAGTTTATTAATTTTAAAATTCATAAGAGATGAAGGTATAGACTAGAAATATATTCATTTGGTTTACAGTGCTTAGTTGATGGATGAAAATAAGTACATGGAATTGCAAAAAGGGCAATAATAGCAGAAATATCAACAAAATTCCTTTAATATTAATAAAACATGGGAAATCACATAGCACAAAACAAAACAAAAAGACATTTATGGTATGAAGAACGAGAAATAAAATGTAGAAACCATTGAAAAGATAAATAAATAAATATTTAATGTAATATGTTCAAATCTTAGTTGGAGGAGGGTGGAGAGAGCAGAGAGGAAACCAGGAGGTCTGCTTTGATTAGACAGACTTTGACTTCCCTCCTGATCAGCTCCCAGGCGTCAGCACTGTGGCCCTGAAGACACAACAGTGTTATCATTATTATTACATTATGCAGTTTTGAAACAGTACATGCATAGCAGCAGATAGAGAATGCAAACTGACCATTTTCGCCAGGATTTCATTGGATAACCTCTTGAAATACAAGTGCAGCTTGGTGTTTCTCTTCTTCATGTGGCTATGGCCTTTAATCTGAAATAATTAGAGA
>NW_006799946.1:3482392-3515054 GCF_000485575.1 Poecilia formosa
CCATCCACCTGCAGCTCAGCGCGGAGCATGCGCAGAACAGACCGAGAAACACACAAGCGATGAAAATCCTGCTCTGCATCTTGATTTTGTCCTTTAACTAAACAATAAAGCTTCTTTGTATACGAACTCGGATGTCTCCTGGTGTTGTTGTGTTGAAGCAGAGCCGCAGCGGAGCATTTAAGCCACAGCGAAGAGATTTCGCTTTCTTAATGTTTGATCAAACCGTCGTCCTGCGGTTTTCAGGTGAATTCGGCCGATTTCAGTTTTGAAGAATGTAGATAATAATAATAATAATAATAATAATAATAATAATAATAATAATAATAATAATAATAATAATAATAATAATAAACATTATTATTAAAGTTGTTTTTCTCGCCTCGTCCCGACCTCGCTTTCAGATGCACATGGAGGAAATTTGACTAAATAGTCACAACATGTATTTATATTCTACAATACAAGACAGGGGGGGAGGGGGAATACTAATTGAATAATTAACAAACGAAGTCTTTAGTTTTTTGATCTTACAAAGTAGTGTGTCTTGTGCTTTTGTTGAATGATATCTGTTGGGTAAAGTCTATTATTTGTTTTCTTGGTTAACGTTAGTTGATTTAACCTTTTGGCTATACTAAGGAGCTTATGCTCAATAATGGTATTAGTGAGAGATAGACAAGTTTAAATTTAATTATGAATAACTGTGAACAACATGCCCACAGCCGCGTGTTCCAGCTAAAACAAAGATGAAATATCACAGTGAGCGTCAGAGCCGCTTTCAGTTTCTCTCCAACTTTCCCTGTTTCGCTGCTATCAGTTCATTCACATTGAGGAACTGATGCAATTCAAACAACTCCTAGACATCTACTATGTTGTCATTCATTCCGAAATCGGTTATCTAACTCAAGTCAAGTTTATTTGTACAGCACATTTCAGCAACAAGGCAGTTCAAAGTGCGTTATCATAAAAACATAATGCAGCAACAAATTAGGCAAATGTCGTCATCAAAGTCAATCATTAAGCAAATACAAATCAAATATGTTGACCAACATTCTGCTTAGTACTAATCAAAGGCAGCTCTCAACATTTTCAGCCTTGATTTAAAATAATTCAGTTTGAAAATGACATATACCGTGTTTTTTTTTTTTTTACACATTTACTTATCTAATCTATACTTCATTTTCTCCAGGGTGCCTATTCTGGTGAGGCAGATAAATATTTTTTAGATGTAAAAGGTAGACTCAACAACCAAGAAAACAAAAACAACTAGTTTTAAATATTTCTACTGGGGGAAAAAAAGGAAACAAAACAATACAGACGCATAATCAAAGAAAGTTCAGACATTTTCACTGCAGGTGCTAATGCAAGGAAGGTGCAAGGAACTGACAGTACGAAATGTCCTGCAGCACCTGATCAATATACGGGTTCGAAACGTACTAAACAGTTCGTTATTTCCCACCGGTGTCAATTTTGTTCGTCTCTCTGTTTCTTACCTGAGCCCGAGTTTGGATCAGCTAACTCTTTTATCTTATACAGGAAACGTCATTCCGTACCTTAGAAATTAGTATCTAAATAGTTGTTTTTAATGGATATTGAGTAAATTCAAGAAGTGTGGTCTGTTATCATTCTAATGGACGTATAAGCATGCCTTATGCCATGATGACCCTGAGGATAAATGTATTTCAATAAAAGTCACCACGTTCATCTTGTTTTGAAATGTCCACTGCTGCTTTTGTGGTCTGAAATGTTTAAATTATTTCAGATCATAGCATGATTATTTCACTCCTTCACTCGGATTTACACACCACCTCACGAGCTAAACAATGTTCGTTTTCTACCTGCATGAAAGCCGCTCTCCGCCGCTGGCTTTTCCCCGCAGGTGTGTCCGGAAAGCGAAATCTCTTCGCTCTGGTTTAAATGCTCCGCTGCGGCTCTGCTTCAACACAACAACACCAGGAGACATCCGAGTTCGTATACAAAGAAGCTTTATTGTTTAGTTAAAGGACAAAATCAAGATGCAGAGCAGGATTTTCATCGCTTGTGTGTTTCTCGGTCTGTTCTGCGCATGCTCCGCGCTGAGCTGCAGGTGGATGGAGCACAGATTCAGACCGTACAGCGGAAACTCTTTGGATCTGCTGGATGTGATGGTAAGAGACCATATTTTGAGACTTTTTGAAGTTCATCTAATAGGTAAAAATTTGTTTAATGTCTGACGTGTGTGTCTGTGTGTGCTGCAGGCGAAAAACATGACTAACAGCACTGATGGAGAGAACACTGTGCCCTTCCCTGATCATCTGTACAGCCAGGCATCCAAAGCATCAGTAAGTCCTCTACAGCTTATGATTTATTGTAGATGAGACAGCAATGATTCTTTCAGTCATCTCACAGTTTTCCTGTTCTTCCTCTTGTTCCAGGCTGAAGGTAAACTTTCCTTCGCAGTTCACATCCTGAAGGAGGTTTCTGCCCTGTTTGAGGAAGATCAAAGCTCTGCATCATGGCAGGAGGTCACAGTGGAGAACTTTCTCAATGTCGTCAACAAACAGGCTGATGAACTTCACTCATGTGTAAGTTCACCTCGATACAGATTGGATATGTTTCATAACAATTTAATGTAAACACATCTCACAACAAATTTACAAAACATAATCTATAAACCTGACTTTTTTTCTCTCTCTAATTATTTCAGATTAAAGGCCATAGCCACATGAAGAAGAGAAACACCAAGCTGCACTTGTATTTCAAGAGGTTATCCAATGAAATCCTGGCGAAAATGGTCAGTACAAATTACTTTTCTGCTGCAGTTTCTAAACTGCATAATGTAATAATCTCATCTCCAGGATTAGAGGACTTATGTCTCAGCGAAATCTAGAGAAACTCATCCATGCGTTTATCTTTAGCCACATTGATTACTGCAACAGCATTTTCACAGGTCTGCCCAACAAATCAATCGAACAGCTGTAGCTGGTCCAGAACGCTGCTGCTCGCGTTCTCACTAAAACCAGGGAGATAGAGCACATGACACCAGTTTTAAAGTCCCTACACTGGCTCCCTGTAGCTCAAAGAATAGACTTTACAATACTGTTGTTGGTTTATAAATCACTGAACGGCTTAGCACCACAATAAATTGTTGTACCAACCTTCCAGACCCTTCAGGTCTTCTGGTTCTGGTTCTGGTTCTGCTGTGCATCACCAGAACCAGAACCAAACGTGGAGAAGCAGCATTCAGCTTCTGTGCACCACAAATGTGGAACAAACATCCAGAAAACTGTAAAACTGCTGAAACACTGAGTGCCTTTAAATCTCAACTAAAAACCTGTTTAGAGTTGTATTTGAAACTTAATCAATTACGAATTTAATGATGGCATTTGACTTAATATAATGTTTTCATTGTTGATTCAATGTTGCATGATTTTGTGTTTTTGTTTATGATGTGAAGCACTTTGAACAGCCTTGCTGCTGAAATGTGCTATACAAATTGATTGATTGATTGATTGATTGATTGATTGATTGATTGATTGATTGATTGATTGATTGATTGATTGATTGATCGATTGCCTGACTGATTGATTGATTGAATAATAATGATAACACTGTTGTGTCTTCAGGACCACAGTGCTGACGCCTGGGAGCTGATCAGGAGGGAAGTCAAAGTTTGTCTAATCAAAGCAGACCTCCTGGTTTCCTCTCTGCTCCCCTCCAACTAAAATATTGAACATGGATGTCACATGAATTATTTATTTATTTATTTATTTATTTCAAAATTATCATGTGTTTTAGAACTACTGATTGTGAAGACACTGATATTTATCATTATTTGTGCAGTTTCTTTATTTTTATTTTATTTCTCTCATCTTTGCTTTGTATTATTCCCTTTCATAATAACTTTTATTTATTTATTTATTTATTTATTTATTTATTTATTTATTTATTCATTCATTCATTTATTTATTAACTATGTTAGCTATGTTGGCATTTTATGTATTTCCATTTGTTTTGAAATCATTGTAAATCAATTGAAATCTATCATAATGCACTGTTATAAACATGTAAAAAAAATAATAAAATGATCTCATAGTCAAGTAAATGTGTTCTCAGCTTAAAAATGACTTTGTAAACCATTTACCACAAAACGTTTTCGAAATGTGCAGTGACATGACTTGCAAAACCAATGACTTGCAACCAAAACTTAAACGCATTATGTTAGGATTTTTTTTTTTTTTAGACAGACTATGACATGATTCGAAGTGGTAGAAAAATAATACCTTAATATAATTTATATAGAGATTAAATACAGTAAAATGTTCTTTAATTGGGCTTTATTGATATCATGTTGTCAAAATACCTGCGACTTTTTTATCATTTGTTGGTGTTTGACATTCAGGTCTTCCTTTAGCTTAGGTGAGTGTCTAAGAAATTTCTGCAATAAGGACACCACAGTCAATTGTTAATTAATTTATCCAAATAATATTTATGTTATCCTAATTTTGATCGATCAGAAGATAATTCGTGGATATTTAGCGCACGTGTCACACAATTTGGGTTAACACCGGAAGCTCATGTTACCAATATGAAAGGGATGAGCCCGCATTTATGAGCCTGATAACGTTGCACTTCCAACTTGCCGCTGCAAAGAATGCGCGATGAGAAGGAATTTGGAAAAACAAATGTTTGACACTGTTTTGATGTTGGTCAATCATATTTGCTTGTAAACATGACGGCAAAATTCTGACAAATTTGGGTAGCATATTGCACCCGAACATTAATGTAACTAAAATGTTGATTCACTGTTGTTTTGATCATCCAGGAGGGCTAATGATAATTTTATATAAATTTTATTATGAATGAATGTGTCACATTTGAATGAGTTAGTGATATTATTAGACGTATAATTTTAGAAAGTTTCCATTTGATCCATTTAAGGTCTTATTCTACTTTAGTTAGCTTAGTGACATCTCTAATGCTAAAGTCAAATGAGTTGATCGTGTTAATCCGGAGACACCTGTTGTCAACCTCGTTTTGGTTTATATGATATTTCTAATGTCACACAAACTTACTTTGGAAGTAGTTTAAACGTAATTTTCAACATTTTTGGGTTCTTGTTTAGCAAACAGTAATATACCAAAGTCAAACTTATAGCTAGTCTATTGTAGTTATTATCTAATTAACCCCTATCTAACTGACGATAAATTAATTCCTCTATCATCATTACACCTAATTATTATTTAATAAGCTCACGTTCATTAATTTAACTAACTTCTTGTGTTTATATAAACAGTATGTTATTATGTTAGATATTTATACTTGATAAAAAGCAATGATGATTTAATTCATTATTAATGCTAGATTAATTTAGGTCACCGAGTGTAAGTAAAACTAAAATTAGTTTTGCCTGTCACAGAACATACAGTTCTCGTCAACCCCATAGAACAACGCAGCTCAGGTGAGTCGTTTAGGTGTCACTCGTAAGGTTCCATTATCTTTCAAAAGTAACGTTTTCGTTTGCGTAGTCGCTTCTAATATAGTTCAATTTCCTCGTGCATTTAAAAAAAAATAGACGTTTATTTAGCTATCTTTAAGCAGCAAAGCTCGGAGGATAGGTTTGTTAAACTAACCACGAGTTTATGGGTTGATAGTGACATTGAAATGTTTACATGGAAGGGTGATGATAAAGACATAAAATTCGATTTCCACCACAGAAATCCGTACAAATCTATTTGTGTATTTTACCATAGAAGATAGATATGTTTAAAATGTTTCTAAAATGTAAATGTTGCTCTAGTGCTGAGCACTCAGGTTTACTCCTTTTAGGAAGTTCATGAAGGCATCAGAGATCGTTTGACTTCCCATGATGCATCGGTTTTCAGTTAGACGGCAACAGGAGGAGGAGTCCCTTGTGTTTGAGGGTCTGTGTTTTTCTGTGTTGTAGTGCTTTTACAGAAAACTATGAAAAACAACTGTACTGACTGAGATTCGTTTAGTTACATGATGTCCTTTCAGTGAGTTTACATCAAGTTCCCGAAGAATACCGACGTGTTTTTGGGAGTCTGGAGAGAGGTTAGCCAAACTGTTTCGGTAAGTTAGCCAACCGATGTGCTAATTTAACGCTGGTTTGCAGCTCTAAAGTCGCTTGTAGGTTACAGTTAGGACAAAGTCCTTTATATGTTGGCCAAGGATTAGACAGAGTATTTTAGTGTTCTGTGGGTTTAGTATGCGATTTTATGTGTCTTGTTGATAGGCATGAAGTCACATAGCTGAACACAGATAATGTAGTGCCAGTGTAAACAAGCTTTCATATTATTTATTTTTTTAGGTCACTTTCTTGTTCTGCTGTTGTCTCATTAGTTGCCCTTTGGGATCGATAAACTATAGTTGAATTGAATTACACCTTTCTGTGTTTGCAATGTAGCTCAGACAATGTTTGCCTGGAAATTTAACTCGCTTGCTGTATTAAAACTCATTTTTTAATTTCGCAGAGGTCATTATTTGATTGAGGAAGTTATTTCTGAAGCTTCTGTAGCTACTTCCCTGCAGACAGACATCATCATTAATCAGTGCCTCACATGACTCAGTTACAAAGCGGTTACTCAAAAAGACCGTGAAACTCCAGCTATGCAAGAGTGCAGAGTCCCATGACAAGGAAACACAAATAATCTTCTGCCAGTAACAAGTGATTTTTTTTTTTTTAAAAAGGAAGAAAAGAAACTTGCTCTTCTTCTTTATTAAATTTGGATATCAGATGTACTTGAGACAGTTAGTGAACCACAGTTACTGTAAGTGAGTGTTTAGACTTAGTTTTTGTGTGTTTTAGGGTGCCATGTGAAAATAAACCTTCCCTTGACGTGCCATGCTTGCCACAGAGATGCCAGAAACACTACCAGAGGCCAAAGATGTCAAACAGGTAAAAATCAAAAAATATTTTCATATGCAGTCAAAAGTTTGTGTAAGTTAATGTCAGTGTTCCCTCACTTCTTCAAAAGCTGCTTCTTGTGAAGTGATTGTGACACTCAGGAAAACCTGTTGTAAATTTTGTTACTCTAATTATGTTCGAGAACATTCGGGAAGCCTTAAGAGGACTTCTCTCTCAGTATCACTTATTTGCTGTGTTATTATTACGCCGTTAACTTTATCAGGGTTTCTGGAATGTCTTAAATGTCTTGCAAAGTCTCGCATTTCAACCGATCTGTTACATTTTAAGTTGGTATATCTTTGCTTTTTTTTTTAAAAATTTCTTTTCCCCTTGATACTTTTTTAAGAAGTTATTATTTTTGAAATGTACTGGCAGCAGTCATTTGCTCAGTATGTTCCTGTGATGAATTAATATGGGTGCTTTCACGCTCTGATAAAACTATAATGATTCAGGACAAAGATATCGTGCTGCCTTAAATCGGGGCAACAACCAAACCTGTCAGAAGGAATTTGTCATCCGATGCTCAGCCTTTCTTACAAATCTACTAAATAAATTGTTTGCAAAAACTAGCTATATCCAATACAAGTTATTAAGTTATACAATTCACTTATTTTTGAGAATTCATGTTGGTTTTAAATTGAAATCACGATGGCCCTGTAAATATTTTAAAAAGATTTAAGTGTTATCTGAGACTTGCAGAAACACTGTTAAACATTACTGGGTGCAAAGTTGACAACTAACGAATGCTGCAAAAGTACATTATAAGAAATGTAAGAGCAGACTTTGATTAGTCAATAATTCTTAGAATGAACTCATATTGTCAATACAGTGTATGACTACTATAACATACAGATAGTTCACTTTTTATCCACTAGCAGCACCATGTGCTTCCTGCTTATAGCTTTCACAGAACTGCTTACCTAACTGGGCCGCTATGTAGTTTTCAGCAGATATGCATTGATCTGACTTCATGATACAACTGCTAGCTTATCTTGATTTCTCTGTAAGAACGGGTAATACAAACATTTTTTTATATTTTTTGCTGTTTTCTTGATAAATGAAGGGATGAGCTGACTTTGCATTACAGGTATTGTGGCAAAAATAAAATAAGGATTTCTCAAATACAACCAAAAATGACAGGGCTGTCTCTGATATATATTGATACAGTGAAACCCTCCAGGTTCTAGAACAGAGGTTTCTGTACTTATGAAACCCAACTGAAAGATTTACTTTATACCTGGTCATTTGATAGATTAAACTATAGCTCACTAAATTTTTTTTCATATCTTTTTTTTTTTTTCCAAAGATGTCAAACGCAAGTAAAATCTCTGATTTGACTCCTAGGTGTTAGTTTGTTAAGCCATTTATTCACTGTTACTTTACAGGAACCTTAAATTAGCAGTTGTTTTTTCTGAAGATCAGAAGTGATGCTTGCGTGAGATAGCAGGAAGCATACATAACTCTGTGGTTAAGCTGGGTTTTAGTATTACTTCTACTTAGTTGTATACACGGTGCTTCATGAAACATATTCACTTCAACAGCAAACATTTTCTTAAAATGTTCCAATTTGGCAAATTTCTGCATATTTATTGCTTTGTAAATATTTGACCTTTTTCTGGATTTCTGCTTTTGAAATGCTCCACATATGTCTGTGTCAGAAGTATTGTCTTTACCTGTACGATCCATGTTGAACTTCCCAATGTTATGTTTCCCTGGCATAAAGTTTTGATTGACCAACAGGCTCACGCTGATCTTTTGTGAGAAAGAAAACCTCTTTGGTTTTATTTTAGCTGTCGGAAGGGAACTGAGTAAAAGCGACAGTTCTCACTTGTTGAAGACGTTATTCAGCTTTGAAGAATTTATTGTGATGGGCATTTGTTATTTATATAGGAATAAGTCAATTGTATTTCTGTAAATCGGCTTCAGTACAATGATATTATTTTGACATCAGTGTGAAAATTTTATAATTCTGCTCTTGCTACCTGTCATATGTGGGAGCGTATGCAGATATTTCACTGTGTGGCTTAAAAACATGATAATGATCTATTAAAGAAGGAAGTTGCAATATTATCTTTAAAGCAGCTTCAGTCCGTTAGTGTCTTATACAGTTGTGCAGATGCATCAGTTTTAGTTTCTTTTCTTTATTAGGTTAATCATAATAGCATAACGTACTGTTTTTTTGTTTTTTTTTTGTTTACCTCTTTACGAAGCATACAAAAAGAGTAATGTATTATATTGGTATGTCTTTCCAATATAATACATTATATTATGTATAATATAATGTATTATACATAATACATGTATAATACATGTATATTATACATGTATTATACATGTATTATACATGTATAAAGTCACTGACTTCAAAGTCAGTGACTTTGAAGTCAGTCACTGACTTCAAAGTATCCAACTTAACTGATGCAGCTTTAATCAGAGGTATTCTCTCTCTCTCTTTCAATATTTTGATCTACTTTATGATGGTCTACCTCATTAAATCCCCCCAAAAATACTTGCAGCTAGATGACTAAAATGTTGAAGCCGTATGAATACTTTTGCAAGACGTATGTTTTGAAATAACAAACGGAAATAAAGTGTTCTTTTAAGAGCAGCAGGAAGCCTCTGCAGTGCTCAGAGGGAAAAGCTGTCACCGATTTCAGTGTTGCTCAAAAGAATCAGCTTTTTCCACAAAGTGTTGCGCAACATTGCTTTGGATTTTATATTGCAGTGATCTCCTTCCTTCCATGTCAGCTGAGACATATGGTGTTAGATAACCTGTGGCCCGGATTTCATAAGAATACAGCTTTGACGACAAACTCTAACCCAGAGTACAGTTCTGTGCAAAGGCTGTAAAGCAACCTGCCTCTCATCAGCTCTGTTTGTTATTTTGATTTTATTTGAGGGGGGGGAAAAAGTTGATGTTTCTGTCCGTTCTATTTTCTCACCCAGATCAAAGACAAGTTGGCCCAGTCTCTTAAAGCCCTCCAGAAACGGTACGTGACATCAGACGCCGTGGTTACCAGCGAAGACGAGGATGCTAACCTCCTTTGCTCCGCTCTGGAGGCCATTTTCATCCATGGGATCAAGAGCAAGTATATCCGCTCCGAAGCCGGAGGCCGGAATAGGAAGGGTGACCGGGGAGTTCTCCCACAGCCTTATTTCTGGAGCCTCCTCAAGACGGTCACCCACCGGTAAGCAGAAATGGAGAAGTAAATCATTCATAACTGAATGTGAAAACACTAAACGCTAAGATTCATTTATTGAAAAAAAAAAAAACCCAATTGCTATCTGTAAAATTCTTAAATTTGTTTAAAAAAAAAAAAAAACTAATTGCAGTGACGTGATCACGGAGCTGGAGAAGATCAGCTACCTCGGCACAGACGTGGGCCGCTGCAGAGCGTGGCTGCGACTGGCCCTGAACCACGGCCTTCTAGAGTGCTACCTCGCGTCTCTGTTTCGGGAGGACTCCAAGCTGCTCGCTCACTATCAACCCAGTGCCTTGCTCCTGAATGCAGAGGAGCGAGAAGTTCTGCTCAGCTACCTCCAGGGTCTGGCCTCACTCACATTCAACCTGTCCTACAAATCCTCTGTCCTTAACGAATGGACCACCACGCCTCTGGCTCTGGCGGGACTCTGCCCACTGTCCCAGGCGGACGCGCTCAATGGCGCAAGCCAGCTCGCCCCGAAGCCCCCGCGCAAGGAATCGTGGGACACTGCGTCTCAGTCGTCGGGTTCATCAGATGCAATGGATGTGCAGAGAGTCTACCCGACTCCTCCGCCTGGCGGAGGGGTTTTGCAAGGAGAAAAGGCGGTGCTGTATTCATCTAATTTGAGTCTGGACACCACAGGGTCCTCCCAGCTCTCCTCCAGCTTGAGCTCCGACAGCTACCTGCAGGGACAGGACCCCCGCAGCCTGAACGGAGAGCAGTGGTCTTCAGGCGACTTGGACGCCCCCATTATTGTCAGAAACTACACCAAAAGGCCGCAGAAAGAGTATGTTTGGTTTGCTATTCTTTGGTTATGTGGAAGGATGAGGCTTGGGGAGGGATTTAACAGGAAGAGTGGAAGTTTTACCTATTTTGATAAAAAAAAATTTTTGGAATGGCAAAACTAAAAGGAGCAGCAGTTATCTAAATAAATCAAACATTTGTAGTGTTTACACAACACTGTTTAAAACGTCTGTTCTTCTGCAATGATGTGAGACTATCATAAATCATTTTAATGCAATTCTTAAGTAATATTTTAAGCAACAAAACTACCAAGCTAAATGTTATGAAACCTTATTGAGTTGTGGAAGGTGATTAGAGGAAAACTTGCGGGTGAGGTGGAACTTAACCGACCTCGTTTTTTGGATTGGTTGAATATTCAACAATAATTATTTTTATATGCAACTTCCTCAATCAAATACAGAGATATGATAAATACTGTAATTTAATACAACATGCATGAAGGGTTCCCTAAAACAATACACAGAAACATGGATGACTTCAGTCTGATACAAATAAGTATCAGATTGATTGTATCAGATCACTATTTCCAGGCTACTCATTCCATATATATTCTAACTTTCATTCCATATAGTCAAACTTGTGACAATATTGACAGTCTACATACAAAATTATATCCTAAATGTTATCTCAACCTGCCCTGACTTGTGTATTTTTTCAGTGTGCAGTCTGATTTCCAAGAGAGTGGACAGTGCAGTCAGGACTCGATGCGTGAAGACTCGTTCGTTTCCAGCACCGGAGGCGAACTTTTCTCGGAGAACACAACGTTCAGCGGCTCAGACAGCGAGAACCAGAGTCAGGATTTGTCAGCACAAGACCCTGAAGAAGAACAACTCCAAAATCCTGACCCAGAGCCACCTCCACCCTCTGATCAGATGCCTTCCTGTGATGAACAACTTGATGTCCAAGCAGCACATGAAATGTGCGGTAGTTCCTCTTCCGAATTATGCTCCGACACAGCTGTGATCTCCTCGGTTATTGAACCTACTGAGCCTGTGGAGGAAGAACATGTGGCTGTTGTTCCGAAGAGCGCAGAGCCAGTTGAGGAAATGAAGCAAACTGGTGCTTCAGAGAAGAGAAGCTCCGAGTCCCAAGCACGCAAAGGCTCACAGCGCTCAACGAGCATCATCAGCAGGAAACTGTCTACAGATTCAATCTCAGTAAGTAAATAAAAAAAACACAAATTACTCTGATAAGAATCACAGATAAAGTAAAGCTATAAACATCAAGTCTCTCTTTAAAATCTGCACAGTTAAATCATGTGTATTTTATATAAATGTATATATACACACGCACATACATACATTTATTGTTATTTTGAGTTGCTTTTCATTATAAACGTATTTTAACATAATTATTTCACAGGATGAAAGCAGTGCCACAAACATAATTTTGACATGCATTATTTAGCATTGGACATTATCATGATTAATAATGGATTATTTTATTTTAAGGGAATAGAGTGATTAAGCTTAATAATCATGTTTTGTGAATCCTCTGTACCTGCAGGTGGTTTTATATGAACAGAAAGATAAACCGTTGGTTCGGAACATGAGAAATGCATCACTTTTTTCAGAAACTAGCATTGATGCTCTTAGTACTTAAAAAAAATAAAATAAAACTAAGTGTTATTTTGCCTATATAAGAAATTCTAGCAGGTCATTTGAATCAGAAAGGAAAGCACAGTGTCTTTGGAAATGAAAAGATCAGGTGCAAGAGTTGTTTCACGTTACTAACTATCAATTCAGATGGATCCGTGTTCAAGTATCACAGCTTTAATGAATTTAAACTAACTGAAAATAAGGTTTGTTACACAGTTGGTTTATGAGGAAATGGCAAACAGGATGTTTGACTGTAATTTCTGGAATGTCAGTGTCTCATGGTGGAAAAACTCAAAATAGCTCCTTAAAAAACACGGAAAATGTTGGTTCTGGCTCTAGAAGATTATGAATCGTCTCACTAGCCTTAGTCTGTTGGCCAAAAAAAATTCCCCCCTAAAAACCTTCCTGTTGCTGACAAAGACCATAAAAGTCTCAGTCGGTGTGCCATCGCCGTGCTGATCAGAAATGAAACTTCTTCTGCGGCAGGACAGAAACTTACTCTGTTGCACACTAGAGTAAGTACTGTAAAAGTCTCAACCCTTTATTTTAAGTTAACTTGAGATTTCCAAACAGAGACGACTGCAAGACGTGTTGTAACATCTTCCATGAAACAGAGAAGTTGTGCTTTTGTTGTTCCACCTTGGCAGTTCTGCCAGAGTTAGTCAAATATTGTTGGTCCTTTGCACTTTGTCAAAGTTTCATACACAAACCTCAGACACATGATTTAACAGGAACAAATTTCACAGCGGTTTGCTCAAATGTCAGTCCTGATGTTTTCTTCACATGATCCTGAGTGGGTGATTGTTTTTCAGATAGCTGTGGGGACGTTGCAGTTTTGTAACTCGGAATAAAAATAGTTTGTTTTTGCAGCATTCGCGGTCTTGGATTTCTGAGGATGACATCTACAAGCCTGACCTGGTAGTGGTGCCTGATAATGAGGAGGTGTCTCCCACAGCTCACCTGAAGGCTTCCCAGTCTCCTCCCAGTGTCGTCCATCGCAGAGAAATAGGTATTTCCCACAGTTTTTAGTAACTGAAACCCCAAAGGTCACAAACATATCAGCACCTCTACAATCAGGACCCATTTTTAACAAAACACCAATCGGTCACTAAGCTACTAGAAATACTGTGTATTGTCCACTTTTCCCATTGGAAAACATAGAAAGCTTTGCAGAAGTCTTCCTAAACCTTCAACTTCTGAAATGCATTTCCATGTTACATGTTGCTAAAACTGGTGAGGTGAAATGTTGGTGTCTAGATGTGCAATCTGATAGAGACATACCCCAAAAGACTCTAAATGCAGTGAAATGGATCAATCTATAAAGTATTTACTCAGAAGGCAGAATACAAATGCAGACAACACTTTACTTGGTTTTATTTCATAAAACAGTTTTAAAACCATATGTTCCTTCCAGTTCCCAATTAAGCACTACTTTTTGTTGGTCTGTTACATAGAATCCCATTTAAAACTATTTGTGCACCTTGATAACATGCAGTATGCATTTGAAAGGGATTCTACATACAGTACCTGAATTAAAGAACTTCTGTATTGTTTAGCTTTCTTGTCAGAAGTGAAATATAGGCATCCAGATTTATCAAAAGAAACTGGTTAACGTTTCCTTAAAACTACTGTATTTTTTTGTGGCATATTAAACATCATGGCAGGTTGTGACAGATTTTGGAGTTATGGGACTTTAGTTAAAGGGGAAAAAAAATCTATGAAAATACAAAGAAGTTTGAAATGGCTTCATTAAGCCTGAAAAACCACTGGTCATATATAGATTTCAAGAATGTCTGAAACAAGCTTGAAAAACTTTGGTATGACTCAGGAATGTTGCGCAGCTTTCTTATCGAATTAAAAACACAAGAGCCCAGTTTAACAAGCTTACGTACGGATCCGTTTATTCATAGCCACTTTCTGATCAACACACACCTACCTGTGTGTTAGGTCACACCTACCTGACTCAAATGCCGTGTTCATGTCTTTTTCAAATTAAGTGTGGCTAAGACAAACGGAGTGTCATCAACTATAAATGAAAGATTCCAAAAAACTTTTCATTGTCAAAAGTATTTATTGTTATATAACAAACTTCAGTTGCATTTCTCTTTTGGAAATTATTTGGGGTGTTTGTAATTATGGCACTGACATATAGCCAAATAAATGTACATATATTAAAGTTTAGATTTATTTATTTTTTTTAATCAGTGTGAAATTATTTAATTATAACAAAAGAGAGACACATTTTTAACACATCTTTACCAAGTGTACTAATAAAAGTGGATGGAGCTGTTTATATTTTTTTGTCACTCCAACAAAAGCGCAAAGAAAGCAAACAGGAATGGAATCTGTGGAATGACATTACAGTCAAACCCTGAACTAAAATTGTCCAACATGTAAATTCCATTTGGCCTTATGCCGTAAAGCAGCCTTTGTTTGGTAATCTCAGGGAGCGGACACATTCCAATGACATATTATGAGAGTTTTTTGTTGCGAGACGTCACCTGTGTGAGTCGGCTGCACATTCAGTTGAAAAAAATGAAGTCCGAGGAATCGGCTGACCTTTTCTAGTCGTTCTCCGTGAGGTTAACAGAGGTGGCTGATGTCTAGAAATTTTGCTGCTGTGTTTCCACAAAATGTTCTTACCGCTCTGTCATCTTTTTAGTGAAGTGCACCCGTCCCACAACATGGCACCACCATTCCTGTACTTCTGTCTTTTCCCTCCAAATATACCGACGACTATAGTGGTGAAAAAGTTCAGTTTTGCTTTCATCAGATCACAGGACATGTCCAGGATTTCGTTTACTGATGACAACACCTTCTTATCTGCTTCTCCCAGCATATATTCAAGATTTTTGGATTTTGCACTTGGGTTGATTGCACACACTTAAAAACTCTCAGGGAAACAGAACCCATCTGCTTCTTGATCAGTTAGATGGCTGGGCATTTCCCACGGTGTTTATGTTTGCATGTGATTGAACAGGTGAACCTGAGACTTTCAGGAATCCGGAAATTGCATCCAAGGTTGACCAAAAGTTGTTGATCCCTTTGGACTTTCTCATGATGTCATATGTGGAAACGGTGTGTTTGACTACTATTTAAAGTCAAATGTGAAGCTATAGGAGACTTACAAAGCCATGAGACCATTTAGGCTTTCCAGAATTCTTTAAGGACAGTAATTTTGGTGCTTGGGAGATCTGACTTTGGAGAAAGTAATTCTGTAGTGGATTCTCATTATTCAGGGATTTAGCAAGTGGAAATACTTTCGGCAATTCTAACTAAATCTAAAGCAAGAACAAAAATTGTCTGATTTAATGTCACGCATCAAGAAAAAAAGTATGTTTTTTTGTGTTTTTTATACAGTGATTTCAGCAGTAAGTGTTGAGCCTCTTTTCTTTCTGTTTTTTTGTCGTAGGGCTTTCCAACCCCTTTCGAGGCCTGCTGAAGCTCGGTCACTTGGAGCGACGAGGCGCAGTGGGAATATGGCGCGACTACTACTGCGAACTCTCGCCCTTCGAATTCCGGATGTATCTGAATGCAGAAGATCGGGAATGTTTCGACAACTGCTCCCTTCTGCGGTGCGAAGACATTCGCATCCCGTCGTCGGATGGCCGATTCGAGTTGGCCTTCCCGGGGAAACGGCTTTACCTCCGAGCAGCCAATCAGGACGAGGCAGAGGATTGGGTGGAACGTATATGTGAGGCTGTGAACAAATGCCGACCAACGCCGCACAACGATGAGCACTGGGAAGTGTTGCAAGGATCTGGTGAAAATGGAGTGGATGAGCGTTCGGTTTCGTCTGCTTCCTCTGCTCTCTCAAGCCCCGAGCGACGCATGTCGTCCTCTGACTCGAGCGAGACGGCTCCTCCTGTCCAGGAGTTTGACTGGACTCGAACTACTGACTTAGAAACGGATGCTCTCAAAGAATCCGTTCTGTATCTCTCCACAGATTCTGAAGCCAGGACTTGGGCCCCTCTGGTTGTTTCCCTTTCTCTGGAGGCCCTGAAAGGCTTTCGGGTGCATGAGGAAAGGAAGGTGTTGAGGCTAAGCAATCCCATTGTTGAAATCAGGGATGTTGTTCCAGATGTGTCCTTGGGAGGACCAGCCTTTTTTAAAGTCCTGACGGTGAGAGAGACGCTAAGATTCAGAGCAGAGAATCCCGAGGAAGCTCGGTCCTGGAGGGTTTTGATCCGCGGAGCTTTGGACTCGTATTTGGAGAGCGGAGAGGATGTAATTTCTGAGGAACCTCCTCCAGTCTGGAGCACTGGAGTGAATGGTAAACTGCATAGACTGGTGCAACATAGACTGAAAGAAAATGGACAGCTTCTGGTACACCTCTACACAGTTCCATCAGAAAAGGGACTGGACGCTCAGAGCTTTAAATGCTCAGGTTTGTTTTTACGTTTGTACGTTTTGCTCGTTGCTTCTCATCTGGCTAAAAGGAAAAATCTTACATTTTTTCCCCCCTAAAAAGTAAAAGATTTCCCAATGTGATGTGAACTAGGCTGTGTGTTTAACAAAAACAAATGTAAACTACTGAGCATTATTGATGAAACCTTTGTGTGTTTGATTGGACAATGCCAATCATTTGAACGTGTTGTAACTGCATCATTCACAGGCTGCCATCAGCAGATTGGCCCGTCCCGAGGCAGAGCCCGGCTGTGTGAGTTTTCAGGCCAGTACCACTGTGAGGCCTGCCACAAGGGGGACACCACCATCATCCCGTCGCGCATGGTGCACAACTGGGATCTCACCCAGAGAGAGGTAGAAGAAAGTCATTCAGATCACTTTTTATACAGGGAAAGAGCCCCATCATAAATCTGATGAATTTGGCTTTTATTAAATGAAACATTTGTTTGTAAATTGTACTGTTAGATTTTATAAGTTGTAAAAAAGAAAAAACAAAACAATGAATTGTCTCATGTTATCTGATTTAACTTGGTGTTTTTTTTTTTTGTTTGTTTTTTTTTTACACATTTTTGTGTCAAGTGGTCATCGGCTACTGTGGTCGTTTTTTTGGGTGGGGTGCTGGTTTGTTAGTTCTCCAAACTACTTCTGCTTTGATCTTTTCTTTCCTTTTTTTATATACATATTTCTATTGAATAGAACTATTGTTAGCCGTCAGCCTGAACTGCGTTGAAAAGGGAAGAGATGGAAAACTTTACAAATCCTTTTTAAATAAAATGTCACTTAGAAAAGTTAAGAGGCAGAACTTTAAATGTCTCTGTAGTGGAGAGGTCAATAATTTAGATTTTATTTATTTATTTATTTATTTATTTTTGCGTCAAGCTCCCTCTGATGCTCTAAGGGCTTTACTGCATAGTCTGCCATGATGTATAAAATTGGTTCCCTCCCTAGAGTGTGTCTTTCACGGTTTTTCTCCGTTCAGGTGTCAAAGAAAGCTCTGCGTCTGTTGGCTCAGATAGAGCAGGAGCCTCTGATGAACCTGGAGCTGCTGAATCCAGATCTGATGAGTCATGCAGAATCCATGGCTCAGGCCCACAGCCTGCGAGAGAGGCTGCGCCTGCTGGGCGACTACCTGCTGACGTGCCGCAGCGGAGCCTGCAAAAAACTCCATGCCAAGTGTGTTTGCAAATCGATCAGGGCCTACTTTCACTCTGACCTGATTTTGGCATTTTATTTAGTGGTTTTCAGTCCAGTAAAATGTTAACTTGGACTTAATTCAGATATATGATCATTGTTTTTGCATTTTATTTTAATATTTACTTTATCTCCGTCTTGTTTCCAGAATGGGACAGCGAACTTACCTGTTGGAGTCAAGGGACCTGTACAGTGTTCTGGATTTAAGACAGGTACCGTTTTGTTTTATTTCTTTATCTTTTCATGTTTCTCCGCCCATCCGTAGCCCCAGCAGATCCGAAGGCGTGTATTTGCTCTGTGTTTCAGATTGCAGATGGCCAGTATGGAAACTTCCTGATTTCCCTGGTGCAGCAGGCCTCTAGTCACGTGCTGAACTGCGACCTGTGCACACAGCGAGGTTTCATTTGTCAGATATGCCACTCTAATGACATCCTCTTCCCCTTCCAGTTTGACAGCACCACCAGGTATATTATTAGACTTCTCCACAACTTCCTCCCTAACTTATCTGTGCTCTGAGTTAAATTGAGGGATTGCATGATTTGGGGTTTTCAGATCAAGTTCACCTGTTTTCCTGAGGGAGCGTAAATGCCCCTTTTAACTAAAATTGTTTTCAATGCTTTTCTTTTTTTTTTGATGCAGATGTAAAGATTGTAAAGCAGTGTTTCACCTTTTCTGCAAGACTGAAAAGAACTCTTGTCCTCGCTGTGAGCGAATGAAGAAATACCTGGAGAGAGATCTACAGGACTCCCATTGAACTATTTAATTGCCAACGGAAAAGAGAAGTTGACCTTTTATATGAAGTAACCTAAAGTGCAATTACGAGAACGACGAGCCTTCCCCAACCGACTAAACACTGACAAGAGATGCGATGAAGGGAACGCCGTGTTACAGTGACTAAAACTTTGCACTATTTAGAGGCCAACATACAGTATGGATGCAGCCAAATAATAACGACAAGTGAATTTGTTACTTCTACAAACACTGATTCAGTCACGGCATCAAAAGAAATGCAGGACAGAGGTGACGACACCTGCCACGAACAGTATCTAACACATTTGTACACTGTCACTGAGTCAAATTCACTTCTCTTAACTGTTATGCAACATGCTACTCTCCATTCAGTTTTTGTTCTGATATAATGCTCACTAGTGGGGATGAAATATTTGAAGCCATTAAAAAGCAGGACTTGAAATGATCTAATGATTTTAGTTGTGCCTTGTGTTTATTTTCAAGCTTGCCACTCTGATGACTCGATCATTTCCTGTTGATTTCAAGCTATCACAGGGCCAAAATGCAGAACAAAGCTGTTTGTATTGAACAGCAAGCATTAAATGTATTGTAATGATATAATTTAGCAAAATGTCTTAAATTTGAAACACAGAACTCTTCTTTACCATACGTTACTTAAATTTCGGAATTGTTTGATTTGGTGCTTAGACTCCCAATTAGATGAAATAAAGTAAATAAATGTACAAAAGATCTTGATTTGCATACATTTTGATTTATGACATTTAACATACTTGCACTTTATCAAAGTTGGATATTCCTCCAGAATGTAGCTGCAATATCTTTAGTTATATTTTACTGTGCAGACTTTTGTCTTTTTGTTTAGATTTTTTGTATATTCTAAATTTTTGCTACTTTGTTTCAATGTCTTCAGTGTGCTGAAATACTAGTAAACATGACTCAAAACTGCCAAGAACAAAAAAAAATAATAATTTTGATATATGCATAACATATCGCATTTAAGAGGAGCATGGAAAATACAGCAGTACTGTTTTTGACAGATTGTTCTTATTTTATGTCATGTGTGATGTATAAAAACGGCCATACTGAAATAAAAGTCTATTGCAATGAGAATTTGGGAATGCTCGTGTGCATTATGTGCTCATTAATTTGAGCCGGTACAACAATGCCGTGTCCATTGCCATGGAGATCTGAAGGAGCTGATTAAATGTTAATATTTTAAATGTGATGATTTAAATTAATGGTAACTGCAAAACTAATTTGCATTAACTAAGTAAATGCAATCTCAGTGAAGGTTTTATTTATTTGCAAAAATAAAATAATTTCAGCATTTATTTTTGCCCTTATTCATCCCTTATCTATACCCACTTGTCCTTGCAGGGGGGCTGGTGCCTATCTCCAGCTGTCACTGGGGGCCACACCCTGGACAGATTACCAGTCCATCAAAGGGCCAAAATTACATTCTTTATTACATAATTAAATATAATCAATATTGATAAACAAATGCATCCACATTAGCTAAATGTCTTAGAAAATTCATACAATCAAGCAATTAAAATTTTAAGTCGTTTGGTAAAGTCATATAATACTTTTTCTTTATCATGTAGGCAATTGTTTCTATGTTGAAATGAAAGATGACTAAAACTTAATTGTTGGATGTTAACTAAAAGCTGACTGGTTAACTGAAGCCTTCTGCTTGGCAAAGCTGACGTATTAAATTAGTTTATTAATGTATCACAGGCCCTGGCCGTGACCAAGAAACAGATACGTACTGATACGGTTTTATCTCTTTATGAATATGTTTTTTTTTTTTTATTACTTAAAATGCATTTTTGTATATACACGAAAATATAAATTCCACCAGTACATTTAGTAAAATTTCACAAAATGTATCACTTAAGACTTAGTTTGTTAGCATTCTCCTCCTCTCCTCTCCTCTCCTCTCCTCTCCTCTCCTCTCCTAGCGTTGATCTCAGGAACTTTGTAATTAACTCAAACTCAACAAGTGTTTACATCCATACTGTTGTTTGCAACGTTTCTCTAATTTCGGATTGCGTTATTATTTAAGAAGGCGAACCCGAGAGCGAATTGGTAGGCGTCAGCAACACAATAAAGAGCTTTACATTTTAGGGATTCTTTCTCATTTAGTTCAGGTCTACTACTCCCCCTGCGCGCGGCGTGGTTTCGCCTGCAGAGGTGAGCTTGCATTAAATATCTCCCTAATGGGAGGAGTATAAAACAGGAGAGCGAGCCTGAAAAACACGTTTTAGCCAAATTCTTCAACACCGTCAGCTGTTCCCCTCTCAGCCGCAGGCGGCCAACAGCCTGCCGGTGTCTCGCTAAGCCTTTAATTTCAGCTTTAAATCCTCTCCACTGACAGCGGTTTTTACTTTGTTTTTAACTGAGCGTATTGGACGGTGAACCAGCGCCGAGTCCGCGTCTGGGGATGGATTCAGCCCGGAGGGAGGCTGCTGTGAAGCGGCTGGAGAGGAGCAGCCACACGGCGTTCATACACAGCAACACTCTGTATGTGTGGGGAGGTTACCAGGTGAGAAAAGGCGGATGTTGGCTACCTGTGCAGGTAGGAGGAAGGGACTGTAAATGTGTCTCTGTATTATTATTTTTTTATTTTTTTGCCGAATATTCAGGAGTGTGAAACGTCTTGTTTTTGGGGGATACTTTGAATTAAAATGTTGCGCATTTTTTGGGGACTAAGTAATGTAGATTACTTGCTTCCAACTGAACTTTGATACCCGATTACATGCTGTTGTTCATTTTGTTTGCAAGAAGTATCTTATCTGCGCTGCACACCTGTCTCATGCGTCCCCGTACTACTGTATTTATGGAGCAGGGATGTCCAAGTCCATTCCTCAAGGGCAACTTCTAGAATCAACTCTTCTCCAACACACCTGAATCAAATGGATGACTTGTTGCCAGGCCTCTGAAATGCTGCTGAGGGAATTCAGCCATTTGGTTCAGGTGTGTCGAATAGATGCACTTAAAAGGTGCGGGGTAGCAGGACGAGACTTAAGCTTCGCAGATGTACAGAATATTGTTTTAGTCTTTGCTGCTCTCTTTTAACTGTATGTTTTGTAGCTGTATATTATTTTTACTTTATGCACTATTGAAATTTATTGTAGTCCAGCAATTTTCAGAAGATTAATTGAATGAAATCACATCAAGGTGACCCTTTAGGTCAGAAGTTAGGAGTTTTAAAGTGCTTTACGTTCACGACACGTTTGGAGCGTTGGTAAAAAGTAAAAGCATGCTTTAACTAAAACTTAGATTTTTTTTTCATATACACAAGTATTTCACATTGTGGTCTATAAGACTATTAGAAGGTATATTAGACATAAGATTTGCACGTGAGAAGGAGATGATCTGAAAAAAGATTAAAAGTATCTCTAAATGACACAGAAATGATCGCTGAAACTAGTGCAAGTTGAAAGCTGAAATTCACACCAAACTTGTGATCCTTTGACACTGAAACTAGTGAAAAGTGTGAGAATAGATGAATGATGCATATCTTGCACATTATAAACATTAGTGTCAAAATATCCTTGAAGCTATACCGGAACCACTGCGCGCTCAAGTCTTGCGTCCTCTTTGCGACTTTTTGTAGAAGATGAAAGGAACATTGAGGTCTGTCTGACTGGCTTTGCTTTGTTTCCTTGCAGGTAGTTGCTGGACAGGATGTTGTGTTGCCCAGTAGTGAGATATGCCTCTGTGATCTGGACAGTGGGAAGTGGTGAGAAACAAGGCCATATTGAAGCCGTGTCATTTTGACCTTAAAGTTAGGAATGCAAACTGGGGGGTTTCTTTCCTGCTTCAGAGATGGAAAAAGTTGTTTTGTAGAATCTGTAAAAAAGACAGACTGCAGTCAGTTTTGTTAAAACTGTAACCTTCCCTTGGCAATGACTACTTTAACCCCCCATTCCCCCCTTCTTTTTTGTTGGGGTGAAATAGGGAGTGTAAGGAGATCACTGGAGAGAGTCCCACAGGCTTATCTGGTTTCTGTGGCTCCAATATTAACAGCACTCTCTACATTTTTGGAGGATGCGACTCTGACGGATATTCCAACCAGGTGAGGAGCTCGGACATCAAACTGTGAATGTCTCCCATTTGCAGGTAAAAAAACAAAAACAAAACGCATAAAATCCATAGAAGTCACGAAAATCCAGAGAGGTTTCCGATTGCTAGAAATGGTGTCCGACCAACTGTAGCTTCTATATCCAGTCGGCAAAGTTTCATAATGATGTTTGAAAAAGCTGGAGGAAGTTTGCCTTGTGGGTTTTTACAAGTTCTGTGTGTTTGGTTAAGAAATGCGGTGATTTCAGTCTCATACCAGACTGTGTTGACACTGCAGATTAGACGCCGACTGGGGCCAGAGCTTTTGGTCAAATGGACTTGAGGCCCTGAACTGACAATAAGAGATGAAATTAGTTGTAAAATTTAGAGCCAAGTATTTGACTTGGAGCAATGCGGTCCGTTTCTGTTCGCAGATGTTCAGCGTGGATGTCGCTCAGCCATGCTTCTCCTGGACAAGAGTCGCCGACACTAAGGGAGTGACGCCCTCGCCCCGTGACAATCACTCCTGCTGGGTGCACAGAGGCAGGTCAGTTCAGCCTGCAGCAACTCCACTCCATCAACCCCAACCCTACCCCTACCCTGTCTTTAGTATATAAAGAATAGACACGTATATATAAATAAATATGAGTATTACTAAACATAAACTTCAGTAATGAAAGTAAAAAAAAAAAAAGCTGAAACCAGTCATATGCTGCTTCATTACATTTTTTTTTCCTGTTGCAGCTTGCAGCCAATAAAGGCAAGAAAATGTCACCCAATCTATGAAAGTCTCCTTATACTACTGAGCAAATACTTTCAGGTTTTTGATTGATTGATTTTATTTAGTTTGTTTTTCCTTCCACTCAACTTTCCAAGTTGTCAATAAATGTCATGCGTGTGCGTGTGCGTGTGTGTGTGTGTGTGTGTGTGTGTGTAACACTGATGTATTAAAAACTTTCATCAGTCTTATGCAGTATTCTATTTTTTTTCTGAGGATAAATTTTGGACCTTCATTAGCTATAAGCTCTACTCCTCATAAATAAAATCTAAAAAGAAAATGTATTGCTTTGTGTGCAGGGAATCTGTTCACATTTTGAGCCACCCTATTTTTCCAGACATCAAAGCTTACTAAGGGGAATGTGCAATTGGTGACATGAGCGCCACCAGTTTCTCAAACTCCACCATTGTTTTTATGTTTTACCATTTTTACATTCTATTAAGGGATGAATTAAACTGCTAAAATGCCGTTTTCAGTTGTTTCTTTCAGTATTCCATGTTGATTGTAGCTTATGGTTCTTGCAGACTGATCTACTTTGGGGGATATGGCTGTAAGACCGTAGCAGAGGCTCAGAACACATCATCGTCAAGCTTCATCGTAGAAGAGATGTCCTGGGTAAACACCCAGCCTGGCAAAGTTCAACATTTTGTTGCTTTGGATGATTTTTCTTAAACAAGATGCCCACTTCTCTCACCTCTTCCAAGGCAATGATCGGAAACACTTTGTTTCGGTGCTGGGGATGGAACAACGAGGTCTGCGTCTTTGACACGCGGTCCTCTACGTGGAGCGCACCCGTGACTCAGGTGAGGTGGAATATGGTGGATGGTTAAAATTTTTTTATTTTGTCTGATTTACCAGAAGTTGAAATTTAAATCTGGCTCTTAAAGTCGTCTTTTGTGTACGTGTGTGTGGTGTATGGAGGATCACATTTATTTTATTTTTTTGTGGAGAACTTGGGATTTTTTTTTTTTTTCTTTTTCATGGAACAAATTTGAACTTTGCACAGCACTCTCAACAAAAGAGACTAATCTTCTAAAGAAAGAGACAAAAGCTAAAAATAAAAACATAATTTTTTTTTTTTTTTACTTTTACCCTTCAGAGATTGGGAGTCTGTGTGGATCCCTTATTGAAAATATTCCCTTCTCCCCTCTGCTGACTATATAAATTTATGACCCGTTCCGTACCTTCAAAATCGATGCACCCTGATTATGTTGTATTAATCAACTTCTGACAGAATTATATACATGTTCTGTCAGAGCAGCTCCTCTGACGGCTCCTTATTGCCGCCTGTCTGGTGTCTGAATGTTAACAAGAAGATTTTTTTGTTTTTTAATCTCATCCAGGGTCCTGCTCCTTCTCCCAGAGGCTGCCATGCCAGCTCCATACTGGGAAACAAAGGTTACATCACTGGTGGAGTGGTGAGTTTTTCGAGCAACTGGAAAACTCAGCTGAAGCAATCTTCTCATCGCAGCAGACATTCTTTAGCAAATCCTTCTAGGAAAAACTTTCATGCCACAACAAGTTATGATATTCAAGATAGCTTTGTATGGGATTAGACTTCCCTCTTGGTAGTGACGGTTTGGGTAAAGCCCTTTCCTGTTTCAGTAGCTCTTTCCTGTTGTGACGGGACAGTGGGCCCCATCCACGAAATGCAGATCCTGTGATAAATGGTTCTCCTCTGAGCTTGTGTCTTGCCCTGTCACCTCTAGAAACTCTGAGACAAATTAAAACTTGACTCGATCACCTTTAACCAAACCTAGACCCCACTGAAGTTCCTGTTTAGTGTTCAATGGCCCACAAAAATGATATACTGTCCTTTTGTTTGCAGGAAACGGAAGAGTTGGACATTTTCTGCTTGGACCTCGAGACCTGGACTTGGAGTAGATTGTAAATATCTTCTTGCTCATATGTGCCTCTTTATGAAATGCTTGGCTTATAATTTTACTGTCTTTTTTTTTTTCTGTTCTGATTTACTCAGTGACAGCTTGCCTTGTGTTTCACCCTTGGGGCGCTTCATGCACACCATGAACTCTGTGTCGGACCAAACTCTGTTTGTATACGGTGGCCTCGGCATGGACGGGAAAACCCTGAGTAAGTCTGACCAACTTGAGGACTGTGAAGTTTGTCTCCTTCTGACTGAGTTTCATGTTAACTGCAAAACACTGTTTATGTAACCACTTCCAGATGATGCCTGGCTGTTTAACACACAGAAGGGAGAGTGGACAAAGGTGAAGCATCCACACGAAGATAAGCCCAGGTAACTGACCTGTTTGCTTCAAAAGATTTCTTGAACAGTTGCAGTTCTGTAGAATTAGCACTTTGGATCCTGATCTCTTAATCAGTTGGGAGGGAAAATGCTCCCAAATTCCAGAATCCAAAATTTAGCTGACCAGGGATACTGCCAAAGAGCTAATGGCTGAAAAGGTATAAAATAGTTCATCTGCCATGAATGATGGTTCATTCAGGTTCATTCAGATGGTTGTCAGGTTCTTTCACTTTTTATCGACCATTTTCCAAAGACTTTCAGCTAAAGATTGTTTTTTTCTTTCTTTTGTTTTTCCAGGGTTTGTCACACTGCTTGCCTGGGAAGTGACGGTGATGTTGTCGTCTTTGGTGGAAACAGTGACTTCTGCGTCCTCGTGGACTCTGTATGTGAAAAGACAATCAATCCAACTCCCAACCTTATTTCTCCTGTTTCATATGGAAACCGTATCCTACCCTTTACACACAGCATCAACAGGCCGCAGCAAACGGCCAATGTGCCTTTTAAACCTAATGGGAGCCAGAGATCAAAGCAGTTGCATAATTCACTTTAAGTGGTTTAATGCTTCAGATGATGAACCACGTTGCTGTTTGATTTTCACATCTTTAATAATGCATGTGTAAACTAGGCAGTCTCAGTTGTATTAAGTGACACACATGTTCTAAAGTGAAAAACATAACCATGGTTTGGTCTGCTGAGCTTTGTATACCTTCTCTTTTGAGTCATGCCTCACACATAGGATGTGATTTTATTTTTATTTATTATTATTTTTATTCTTTTGTCCCTAGCTGCTCAGACAGTTCTTAACCTTTTCCAATGCTTAATGTCTAATGAGGCATTAACGCGTCAACCTTTTTTTTCCAGGTGTCGGTCATGAGAGCCCCAAAGCAACATCACTGCAGGGACGTTTTAATCTTCCAGACGCAGCCGTATTCTCTCTGCAGGTATCGCAAACCCTTACTTAAAAAGCCCAGTTATAAAATCCCAGCCTGGCCTGGATATGAAATAGAAATTTAACAAAACCTATATAAAGACTACGTTTAAAAAAAAAATAATTTATGCAAGTCTAATCTGAATACATCCATGTCTTAATGTTGTAAATTTAAGAAATGCATATTTAACTCAAGTCGAATGAAGGAGGCGTTCTTTTTCTGTAAAATTTTCTGTCCTTTTTATATGTAGAATCATCATTTATTTCAAGCTTCCTGTGCTAACGTGTCATGAAACCATTTAATCCAGAGATGAGCGGAGAGAACCTGGTCTCGTCTCTGAAGTTGCTGTCAAAAGCTTTAGTTTTCAGAACTTTTCAGGCTACATAGGTATTTATTTCATGAAAAGTACTTCTCATTTAAGGGATAAAATGTGAATCGAATTAGTTTATAACAGTATAAATGTATATGGCATTTTCTGAGAAAAATATTTTAAAACATGTTTGCTTGCAGATGAGTTCTCTCACATATTTATTGTTTACAATGAATGTTAAGTTAATCTTTATCGTCAGGCCGTTAAACCCCAGGAATTGAGCTCTTTGTTTGCCTGTCTTGAAATTTCTTTTAAAAAAAAAGTTGCTTCTTAAAAATGACTTAATTTCTTTTTTCACAATTAGCCGTTTGTTTCACAGCTTAAGCAAAGTGGACTATCCTGAGCACATCTAGGATTTAATTGATAGACTTTCTTTGTTCCAGGTTGTGTGAAGATCTAATCAGCAGAAACTCTGAGCTCTTCAGGCTCGACTTGTTGCCGTCGAAGCTACATAAAAAAATCAGCAGAAGAGCTGCATGTTTGTCCGCCATGAAGCTGATGCCGACAGCGTGAAGGACTGTTTTTACAACACTACCTCTGTCCCCGCTACATTTTTTTATTTTTTTGATGACTTTATGATGGTGCTTTGGTTTTGTTGGGTTTTTTTTTAACTTTAAGATGATTTGTAAAAACAGCGTCTTTGTTTTTAAATGTTTGGGTAAAATTTTACTGTGACGTGTTACATTTTTTTGAATAAAGCTGCTTATATTTCGTATTTTCTTTTCCAACCTTAGAAGGCACAGAATGGCAGATGAGCAAAATTTAAGTTTTAAGCAGGAACAACAAAAAAATAAAACAAGCATTTGTATTTCAGAAATGAATGCATCATGAAGCTACAACCTGCAACCGTTAAATTGAATTTTATATTGAATTTTACTTTTTTTTTTTTTCTTTTTTTTTTATTGGGGTAGATGGCAGTTCCACTTTACTGAAAAATCCCAAAAGTCAAATTGCCTGGAAAAACAAACTCTTTAACATACAGCAGTCAGTCTAAATCCACATTACAGGAGTTTGTCCCCCTTGCTGTGTGCTTCGCCTGGTTTGCATGTATATCGTTTCTCAAATGGGTCGGACATAATTGGCCGGCAGCATTCCCCTCTTCCCGGTGCGCTGGTTGCATCCAAACATCCAGCCCTCGTCGATTGGCTCGACGTCTGAGACCAGATCGCCTTCCTGCAGAGAAACTTCATCCGCCTCTGCTGCCACGTAGCTGTACAAGGCCTGGTAACGCTTCTGAATGAGAGAAGGGAAGGGGTTGGGTGGAATATACATGATGTGCAACATTAAACCTGAGTTGAAATGGACTGATTTGCATTTGATTTCCCTACCTACTGGAGAAAAGAGTATAGACCGTTACAGCAATGTTCATTCAGGTGTGCACACCCACAGATGTCCAAAAAATAAAGCGGATGTTTTTGCCTGACATTTCTGGGATGGATTTCTAAATGTTTTGTCCTTGAAATGTCCCTTGTCTCATTTGATCATCTTCCACATATTTACTTAAACCTCTTCATGGATTACAGCAAACTACAAAGTGGAAGTCCCATGACCCTGTTTCAGCCGTGGCTTTCTTTTTCCTAATCTTCCATAAAGGCCATATTTTTCTGAAAGGCATTACAAATGGCAAGTCAACAAATTCTCCCAGAGTTGTGGATCTCTGCAGCTCCTCCAGAGTTACCACGGGCCTCCTGGCTACTTCTCTTTCTAATCCTCTTTGAGTAACCATGGCATAATGTTGAAGCTGTGCCAGATGCAGGTGAATTGTATGCCACACTTTTCAGATTTTATTGTTAAAGTGAAAACTACATACCATTTTGACACCACATGCACAACTTTTTGGAGGCGTCTCCCGAAAATCCAAAGAAATTATATTGAACATTGTGACGAAATGAGAGAAATGCTTTTAAATGTACAAAAAGAGTCTTGCAGTCTAAAAGCACATTACACTGCTCCTTAATTCACCATAATATGTATGTATTGGCTTAATGTAGTGTTTTATCTCCAAGAACAAAGGCAGCTACAGTAAATTAAACTTTTTTCTCCAGCAACAGTCCACCTGGTGAAATTTACATTGCAGTTCTAGAGACGGAACAGCAAAGTTTTCATTTGTGACCAGAACCTAAAATCTATCATAAAAACATTGTTCCCAAATTTCATTGTAACTGTTAATAATGATCTCTTGGTACACTTTTCAACAACCCCCTCCCCCCCAAAAAAAATGTCAGCGACAAACCTGCAAACATGTTTTTGATTGCGGTGAACAAAACTTCCTACGTTACCTAAATACATAACCTAAACCAAGCTTTCAACATATGTAACAATTTAATCAAAAATCATTCATTTTTTCTTATGTGATGGCTTAAGATCAGCTGACAGCCTCCCACTCTGATTTAAACACACTCTGATGTTATTGCCTCACCCCTCCACTAGGTGGCGACACAACAGCGGGGCACATCTGTCCAGCAGGCTGGTTGAATCTTTCAGGGTTTGACGCTTGCAATTCTTGTTCTGCACAGACACAGACATTAACCATGGCCATGCTTGTTTAAAAAAATAATAATAAAGTCATAACAAACATAGAAACATCTCACCTTGTCTGTTTTCAGGAGGAGGCGCATCACTTCGAATCTTACTTTTCTCAAACTCTTCATGGTACTTTATCTGCACAAACAAAATGCACATTTAATCCACAAGAGGGCAGTAAATGCTTACGCTGAACTGTTTCCTTCTCGGCAGGTTTTGCTTTAATGTGAACAGTTCACCATTTTAGGAGATGGCAAGAAGAGCAAACATATTTGCACTGTAAATCAGGTGCCGCAGCTTCAGCCCGCAGAGAGCGTAAGGAGAATTAGGGAGAGGGGAGTTAATGCCACAGTGAAGTTCTGCAGGAGAAAGTGCAGAACAACAGTGGGAAAAAAGGAAAAGGAGAAGGAAAAAAAAAAGATTATGGCCTTTTGACATGCAGCTTAATACCCATCATTCCTATCTGTAACAAATGCTCTCATGAGAGAAAAGGGAAGTGTGTGTGTCCATGTATTTGTGTGTGTGTGTAGAGCGGCTTAGTTTATGTCCACAGCTGAGAGATTTTGACCATATAGGGCAGCTGCTCCACAGCGGACGAGGAGAAATGTCAGAAATGTGCCTTTGTGATTCTGCAGGATTGCACTCTGACTTCCTTCGCTGCCATCTGTAGGGTCCCTGCACTCTTTACATGTCAAGGTTCCACTTTTCCACGCACAGATTGCCAAAGCTCCTGATTCTTATGAGCCATTTTAAAGTTTTAATACAAAAAGCTCGCCATGAAAATGAAATCCACCAACACCGTACACTGGAAGGAGGTGACGGATGGACTGATGGACACAATTCCAGAGAATTAGACAGGAAACAAAGTCTGGAAATACACATAGGTAAACCTGGAAAGAAGCTCAAACTTAAACTCTACCTTATTTTTCAGTTCTGCTTCTTAAATCTATCATACTGGGTGGAAGTTGGCTTGATTGTGTGTTTGTGGATTAGAAAATCTGGTGTTAGAGTAAAATCTGCACTCACGTTGCTAATCTGGTCTTGCGTCTTCTTCAGTCTTTGCATCTCTGGTGTGTCGACCACCACGCTGAAGCCTTTCCCCTTGTTCTTCTCAAAGTCCTCCTTGTAAAGGGCCTGCAAACACCAATCGCCTTTCAGGTGAAAAGCTGCTTTATTTGTTGCCAAGTGTCACAAAGCTCTTTGGTGTCCCAACTACAAAATACTTTCTCCTTTAAACTGGAACATTTAAAGCATTGATTTCATCTTGTTGAAGTTTATTTCCAGCTAACATCAAGCAGGACAGTTGGTTTCTTTGACACAAAGTCGTGTGGAGTAGATACGAGCAGTTATTGTCTAACATACTGGATACACAGGCTGCACACCCACAGTTAGGTTCACAGTTCTGCATTTGCAGATCCACCTGTTCTCATAGCAAACATCTTAAAATATTTGAAAGAAAATGGAACTTGGGAAGCTAAAATACCTAGCCACAATGTTGACACATGATTGGCTGGTGCATATAAATCCAGGAGCACCATTTATTTTCCCAGGCACTGATCGACTGTAGCCCCTCAAAGTGGAAAAAGAGAACACTATATTAACTTCTGCAGTAGTAATGATGCTGTTTCCACAGTGCGATAATATTACACTAAATATATTATGGCATATTTGGTGTTTGAACCATTAAAACAGACAATTAAGCACTTTTAGAAGGGGTCTTAAGTATTTATGGATTTTAGCTAATTGCAAGCAGCTGTGGTCACTAACTTCTACAATACCATTGGTCTGCTGTACGTTTTTCTAATTTCTTAAAGAACTTTGCTTGACTGTGACATTTAGTAATTAAAAAATTGATTAAAAAACAAACATATTTTTGCTTACGTAAATTGTTATTGTGCGGGACGTAAGAGGCTTTTCAACTGAATTTTGAAAAAAAATAGTTATCCGGACTTCCTCGCCAGATATATTGTCATGTAAATTTAAGTTATTTTTCTTTTTTGACATTTCTGGATAAGTCCATCTCCTTTCAGAACAAACTGCAAGCAATTCACCTATAATTTACAAAACTTGATCTGTAACTCCAATGAAGGATTTATTGAAACAACTAAGCCTAACCGTTAGTGGTTGAAATGAACGTATTCATCGTAATGACAACAGAAGCATAACTAAATCAAATGTTTTACAATTAATGCAGAAAAAAAGCCACAGTTGAGCTGTGATTTAAGTGCCAATTTGTCGCAGTTCCCTGCGGGGGGAACATTTTACAACATTAAACAAAGTCGAAATGTTTATTTGAAACTAAATCTGAGATCCCTGCACTCTGCACACGCGCACATCCACAAAGGCACAAACACAAATGAGTCATGTTCTTGCTATGAGGAACACGCTGCTGCGAGCGAGTTCAACTGCAGAGACTTTTATGGTTATAAACAAAGACGTGAACCACTTCATCCAGAGGAAACAAGGGAGGAAAACTCTTCGGCTTTACATCTGATCCTTACAGCTTTGCAATATGAAAGCAATTACTTTAGTTGGCTGTTAGGAATTGCTTGTAACCAAAATAGATCTCCTCCTGGGATTCTTCGTGTTGTTGCAGCTGGCGTGAAAATAATAATGGCTTGAACGGGGTTTTGTGGTTTGTCCGCTCTTCCCAAAAAGCAGTCGTGAGTAAACCTCAGTGCGGGTCAGAAATACTTGTCGTGTGTGTAGTGCTAAAACACTAGTTGCCACAGTTCTTTGTTTATTCTGTGCCTCCGTTTGCAATTTAATCTAAAGCCGTTCCTGTGGTCCGGTCTTTGATCCTCTTGTTAAAGAGCTTTTTTAATCTTGCAGCAAGAAGGTTCTGGGTTCGATTCCCGGCCCTGGTCTTTCTGCATG
>NW_006799946.1:3515257-3562442 GCF_000485575.1 Poecilia formosa
AACCCGCCTCTCGCCCGGAACGTTAGCTGGAGATAGGGACCAGCACCCCTCCCGACCCCGCTGAAGGGACAAGGGTGTAAAGAAAATGGATGGAATTGAATAAAATGAAAAGTGTTCACCTCACATCCCTTGAGATTTTTTTCCCCTATATTTTTCAGGCTACAACTTGACAAATAACACATAAAATCATAATGAAACACATTTTAGTGAAAATGATGAGGATGCATTTTTTTTTTTTTTTAGAATGTTTCACCAACAGAAAACGGAAACCTGTGGTGTTCATTTGTCTTCAGTCCCTTTTACTCTGGTGCCGTTAAATAAAATTCACTACAAGAGTCTCCTAATGTGTAAACAGAGTCTACTTGTGTGTAATCTGATCTTAGAGTTAGCTTATGAAACAAAGTCTATGGCTTTCAACGTCTCACAGAGCTCTGTTCAATCCATTGTCTGACAAAGGAAAGAGCGTAGCAAATGGATATGGTGGGAGAATCTGAGATACCTTCTCTACCCTACCTGCGTACCCTACCCTACTCGAGTTTTCTCCCATCCTTCGCCCTTTAAGCCCGGTTTGTCTCAGACGTCAACACGCGTTGCCAATCGGACAGCTGCTGGAGAGGATCCCACAGCTGTTTGGTTCCCCTTGTGTTCAGGACCAGCAGAGTGCCACACCATGGTGAACTGGGACCAGCTGTGCGCCTGTACTGCCAACTCATTTATCCATTTGATAGTCAATACAGTACCCTCAGATGAACCTTCAGAATAGCCACTTCCACCGCTGCATCAGTTCATGTTAGGCTTTTATGTTGATGAAAGCGAGTTTTATAGCGTTATAATCAATATTAAAGGTTCGGTCAGGTCTATTTAGGAAGCAAAGGGCAGAACAAGTCATCGTTAGGCATAACGTTACACTGCCTGATCACTGTATGGGTTTTCATCCAACTATCCTCTGTGTCAAGTTAAAGATTGTGACTGAGAAGCACAAGTGGTTTTCAGTCTTATGAAACCACAACCTTAAATGGACATAGCATTTTTAATCATGTTGCGAGACAGGGGAGAGTCTCCAAAGTTACGCTGCAAGGGAATCTTTTTGAATTTGCGTGACTTGGAGGACTTATCCCTGAGCTCAGCTTAATTAGCTGGCAGGAACAGTGTGATTAGATCAGAGCTTAAGAACAGAGAAGGTACAGAGGAACTCTCGTCTAAAGAGCAGTTCACTGACATAAACTTTTTTTTTTTTTTGGAAGAAAATCTGTCAATGTTAGCAGCAGCTGAGACGCAAACATCTGGGATTTTGTCAACGGCTGTAAAAGAAGACAAGTCAAAGCTTCTACTCCGCAAATAATCCAATAACAGAGCACACTGATGAACTGAAAGTTAAGTCTGATTTACCTGCCGGAGCAAACATGGAGCTGAACGAGTGAGACGATTAAAAAAAGAAAGTTACACCAAAGCCTCGCCGATGACATGAGATGAGAAAATGTACGGCTCCTCTGTCGGCAGGAGAAACGCGAGAAGGCAGAGAAAGAGGCCTGATCTCACCTGGCTGTTGAGCAGGCTCTGTTGTTTCAGACGTAGATTCTCAGGGGTGTCGGTCACAATGGTGAAGGAGGTTTTGGGATAATGCCTAATAAGTGTGTACATAAAATAAAAAGCATTAAAGAAGTTGAATAAATGAAGTAAGTAAGTAATGAAGAAATACATAACCTTGTTTTTTTTGGGGGGGTGTTGGGGGGCTTATCTATATTGAAGTGCATACAAACACATAATATCTGTGTTTGTACACACACAGATATTTCCAACCAAAGCTTTTCGAAACACCTTCATCATGACTTAAGATAGGTCAAATTAATCTGTTATCCCACAGAGTCTTCCAACATGCTATTCTTGTTTAGGAGTTCGGAAAATCTTCTAAAATGATCAATATTAAGTCGTGATACGTCACAACTGTAGGTGTGTGAATGATGGCAGTCTAAGAAAGATTCAGAACATCTGCCCGAAAAATCACAACTGGGCCTGATCAGCTCAGACCGGCTTGATTCTAAAGACTTTTGGTACGCCGTGTAATATTCCTGCGTGACTTGTCTTTGACCAAGGCAAGATAACACCAGTTTGAATAATTTGTTCTGAATCCAACGTGAGAAATCACATGAACATCCAGTGGGCAGAACCATTAGAACAGCTGTCATGCCGAGAAATAGGAATTGCATTGACATTTACAGAACTTCTGGTTGTCCTCCTTTAAATTCCATTTGTTTTTCTTCTTCCAAACTTTTAAATCCTTGAATAATGTTAGGTTAGCTGAAAAGGAAGCTATCAGCCCCTTTCTTTAAACTGAAGAGAGAGACCAGAGACACAAATAAATGTTATTCATCAAATAAACGTAGTTTCTAATCTTGTAATTGTTAATTGAAGCCTTTACAAATTTCCCCAGTTCAAATCCTTATAATAAACGTCATTATTCGCATTTGTGATTAGATAGCTTTCTGACTAGGATAATTCATTCTTCGTATAAAGTTTATTATAAATACGTATAAAGTTTATTATAAATATGAAACCGGTTCATTTTAAAAAAGGTGAATTAGTACTGTTCAATGGAATTTATAGACCAACAAATAATTAGTGCTTACTTATGAAGTCAAAGATACAATTTTTTTTTTATATTGAGGCTGTTTTTTTTTTTTTCCTAAAACAACTAATAAAAAGGAAAACAGTAAAAGACCAACACAAGGCCTGAAAGATGCATCCTCCTTCAACTGATGTTCACTTGTGTGCCAAGTTTTTACTAAAATATCAGTTTTCTCTCTGGTAAACTATAAATAAAAGAGAACGTGAGTGAAGTCTAAGAAAAAGAACAGCAACTCAAGCTTTCAACTCTTGAGTATTCAGTCTCTGCTCCATTTAAGTATTGTGAAATTATTCAAGAACTTAAATGAATTGCTTATAGTCTTCAACTTTTATTGTTCGCTATGAATGCACTCACATAGTACAGTAGGGTTTCTTCTCAAAGCCTTTGTAGTTGTTCATACTCAGGGCCATCTTGCAGACTTCACAGCTGAAACAACCTTTGTGCCAGTACTGGAGGGGGGGGGCGACAAAATACAAAGGTTTGCAAAGCTCTAGAAAAATAACACATTCAACATCATCATCACATTAGAAATTAAAACACTTTCTTCAGTTGCAATTTTTTTTTTCTTTGTACCTGCTATAAGATCCCTTTCGCTTTACAAATTTTTTAGAGGCTTTTGAGAAACCGGGCATGGTTGCTGTACTGCTTTGTTTGTGACAAATATAGAAAGCCATCTGGATCAAACTCAAATGCCGAAAAAGAACATTTCTCTGGCTTTAAAATTTTAAATAACAAACAAAACTGAATGTGTCCAAAAAACAGCTAAAGGAAGAAGTGATCCCTCCAGTAAAGGCGTATGTAAGAGTTATTTGACTTATTCAAGATGCAGAGATTGGCATAAAAGTATCAAATAAAGAATATCAACAAAAAATTAGGTCAACAAATGTCACCTCCGAACAACATAGTGATACGTGAATAAGGTTAGACTTGTACCATCTTACCTTATCAAGGCAGTTTATTTTTTCTGTTGGATAAACTGGCTTATTGCATCTCCCACACGGTGGATTCATGGCAGCAAGGCGATTCTTCACACTTCAACAACAATAAAATCTCTGATAAAAAAAAAATAAAAATAATAATGAAAAACCTTTTAATGAGTTATTGATGGGCAGCAAAAACAGTTACTGTTCCTGCGTTTTGCATGGACACATTTCTGGTAATATACTACACCCGAAGTCAAGGAGGAGTTAAATCTGCCTGGAGCGTTCACTTGTCCTCGTAAGATTGAATTTTACCGCATTTTATGAGAATATAAAACTAGCAGGACTATAAGATGTCATTAAAATTGTATTGCCATTAAAAGCATAACTTAATGCCAGCACTAGTTTCAGAGTTCTTATTAATTGGATTTTTTTCTGCAATTATTTAATTTTTCATAATCAAATATAAACGCTAGTTGGCTTTGAAGTTAATGTCTATGTTGTATTACGTTGCATTACTCATATTGCGGATTACTGTGGGCTAATTTATTGATCGATCACAACAAATAATTCGAATTGTTCCCCTCCCCCCCCCCTGCACCTGAATGCAGCATCATCTCCATTCAAGCAGTTAAAAGAGTAGTGAAATTTGTACTGGATGATATATATCCAATATACATATTATACGCCGTATTTTAAAGAATATTTTATGTACGTATTTTATGCACATAAATGACAAAAATCTGGCTGCACTGGCGTCACACAACACAATGTGACGATAAGATGCAAGGAGATCCCAGATGAAAAAAAAATATTAAAATTAAAATCTAATATTATAAATATATTAAAGAAATTATAGAAAAATAAATTTTAAGAGTGTTACTGAAACAATTTATTTTGTAAACGACTTTCAATCAATTACGTGTTTGAGATACTTATCATAGCTAACTATTATTGAGTTATTACAGTAAGTAAAGACAGTTTGTACGCAGATGCAGCATCTTAGAACGTAATATTAAAATATGTAATCGAAAGGTAAACAGGTTCTGTCGTAGTATTGAAAGTCCAATCCTCTATAATGACTAAATGGCTCTATCTGCTGGAAAACAACATAATAACAACTGAGTCCGCCGAACGTCACCAACGCATCATGTTAGCGCCATATTGTAAGTGGCATTTTTGGTGAAACGCGGGCAAAAAAGATGAAATATGCAACATAAACACGGATTAACTATTATAATTGAATTATATGAAAGAGATATTGTTTGATGTATTGACAGAGCTTAATTAAGGTAAGCAGCATTAAAGTAGAACGATTTACATTTTTTGTTTCAGTGGTAATAATTATAGATACTCTAATTAGCATGATTGTAGTGTGTAAAACGTAATCAGCAAAATGAGTTAAATGTGAAATGCAGTGTTTTTCTTCATTTGGAGTGTATATTCGACAGTATAGTGTCTTGAGGCAAAGTTGCCACTCACAATATGAAGAAAGCGCTGATGCAACGTGTCTATCAGTAATGTAGTCAAAGTGATTTATAAGCTCAGCACGAGGTAAAATATACATTTACGTAAGAAATACTTATATTTGGGAAGTACTACACTACATTAAAAGAATTGTCAAACAGTGAGATGTCATAGTATCTTAAATATGTGGGATATCGAAATACGAGCGCGGGGGTATAGCTCAGTGGTAGAGCATTTGACTGCAGATCAAGAGGTCCCCGGTTCAAATCCGGGTGCCCCCTGTTTTTATAAATATATGATTCCAGATCTTCTTCTGGAAACGCTTAACTAGTTATACAATTACAGCATTTGTTCTTATTTCTACATAAACAACTTATATTTAATTTATTGCAGCATTTTCCAAAGGGTCCAATTTATTTTTTAGCTGTTTATACCAATAAATATTTATGCCAGGTGTATTTCTGTTGTAAAATCAAATAATGTGTGCTTTCCGATCAGATGCGTTATTGCCATTTCGAAACGCATCTGGAAGCAGCATTAAAGTAGTTTCATATCTAATTGTGATATCCAAATAATACAGGAAAAACTGCATTTTTTTATAAGCAAAACAAATTAAAAAATGTGTAGTTTTTTTTTTAGTATGGCTTCCAATTTTTAGCAGCTGTAGTAAAGAAGCAGGACTATGAAAAACTGCTCGGTAATCATGAAGAATATATATTTTAGTTAAATACATTACAACCATTGTTTCTATTCTTTTTAGATTGTGCTTATTTGGCTCCATCTAGTGGCGGAACAAAATAGAGCCATATCCGTCTTGTTTATGAGTAAAAAAACAAGACGTTTAAAAATGTTTAAAACGTTTTAAAAATCTATTAAAGGGGGTAATATGTAAAATCAGCTTTTTTGAGTTTTACATCACGTTATATTGTTATTCCCTGTTACTCAAACAATTACGTAGATGCAATTTTACCGATTTGTAATTTATCTCTGTCAAATTATATCCAAGGCAAGGTTGTGTGAATTTCACACTAGCATGGATGATTTTATATGTGCGTTACAAGTAAACCTTTAGCTGTCCAAGCTTAGATTTCCACGAAGGCTCACATTTATCCTACAGGTTTGTTTATCTTGAAACACATTTACCTTCAATACTCACCTGTTGGTTTATTGCTGCAACATGTCTGAATGATAAATGTGTTGTCTGGTTTTCATTAAACATGCAATCAAGATCCACATTGTCCCGCAGCTTTTATTAGAAGACACTTAAACAGAAAGTTTTAGAGAAAACTCTCATACATTGGTTACTCTAAAATCCATCCATACAATAGTTGTCAACAAAAATCTCAGGTGTTCAATAAATTCACTGTCACTTGAATAGCTAGAAATCTGTTGTAGAGAAGTCCACATAGCATCAGTATGAACCAGTCAAATCTTGCGTAGAAGTTTCATCAAACAAAAACACTCCATAAGATGGATGATGACAGAAGAACATATAGATTAAGATGAGCTGTACATTGGTTTGCAGTATAAAGGCTTGTTCGATTCATTCCCTGACGGTCACTTCTATCAATAGGTCTAAAAGATCATCTTCATCTTGTTAAACCTCCCAACCATTGGATCACATGGCTGTGTGATGGCAAGACAGCAAAAACAGATAAAAGAAAGCTGGGAAGAGCTACAGGAGCAGTTACAGTAAACACTGTCCAGCCACAACGACTGGAGTAAGGACATCTCGTGTCAGTAATCTGCCTGAAAGTCTGTTGTTTTTTGCTTTTTTTTTTTATATATTTTTTTTTTATTCCTTATTTTGTACCATTACATTGCTCAAGATGGCACGGTCCCTTAAAAAGTTCCAGACATTTAGCAGCAGTGCTCTGCTTCAATGAAACCTTCCTTCTCATGAACGCCAAGTTCGACTTCAGCGTAGGTGGAGTGACAGCTCTGGTTACGAAACTTCATGGAGGGCCAGTAGTTATTTGTGCGTCGCTAAAAAAAAAAAAAAGACAATAGCCGTTAATGATTAGTAAACAATGATTTTGTTCTTAATAATCTGTTGGATTTTTTTTTTCTTTTCTCTCACCTGCATGAGGTAGAACGGTGGAGCAACTGTGGGGTGTGTGTTGATGTAGTAAACTGCCAGTAATGTTAGCGTTACCAGCAAAACTAATGCAGCCACCACCCCTGCTATGATGGCTGTGTTTTCCGTTATCCCCCTATGGTTAGGAGAACTGGGCTCTATATCTGAGAATATGGAGGGGAAAAAAAACAAAGTAAAAACAAATTTTTTTTTCTAAAAATATGTCTGTGGAATAAATTAGATTGACACAAACATTACTGATATGTACATATGGGTGCAAACAATTGAAATGTATTTCTGTTTGTAATTAATCTACATAAGAGTTTCACTTTTTTTTTTACCTGAAGTACCAACCTTGGTCAATTTTTATGATGCTCTGATTTACTGACTTGTATTTCAGTACTCAGCTACTCAGTAGTCAGATTCTGACTCCCCCCAGCCATTGATTTCATAGAAACTTCCCTTTTAAATGTTGGAAACTTTGGACTGACCAGACGAAGATCAGGTGTAAAATAAAACAGTCTCGAGCAGTGGTTTAGCTTTCTCCACACTTTGCACCTCATATACGTAAAATTCACACAACATTTGCAGAGACTCACCTCTAGTGACTGGCTGCTCTTCAAGGTCTGCAAAGGAAGTTGTTGGTTCGGGGGACAAGATGTTGAACGAGCTCATAGTTGCCTCAGGCAGCACAGGGTTGTAGTCTTCACATTTGCCTTTAGACTGTATTAACACACACAGGAGTGAAATAAACCGATAGACACCCTACTCACCTCTGCGATGTAATGACTCTTTGGGAATCTCACCTCCTCAGGGCAGTTGTAATCCAGCCACTCTTGTCTGTGCCGGTCAATACCATCGGAGCATCTGAAATTCAGAAACAATCAAATTAGAACAAATTGGATCTCTGTGGCAACAAATATCAATACATCGTGCTTTAATTGCACCGTTGGAGTGTGTTGCACCATCCACAACCAGTTGTCAAGTTGGATGCGAGGCAGAGTTCACAGGATGTGTGCTGTAGACAAGCTAGGGGAATCAGACACAGGAGTCCACTGTCAGAACATAGAATAATGATGCTGTGCCATTACACACAGTCAGATTTGAGACAGTTCTTACTGGGCAGAGGGCTGAATTCAAAGGCAGACCCACTGACTATCTTTGTGGTGTCAATCTCAACTCGATGATACTCATAGATGGTACGCTGCTTTGCATCTGCAAGATGAATGATAACAATTCTCATGTCAAATAGGTAGCCATTAAACCTCCTGCAGAAATACTTTCTTGATCAAAGCTTCAAGTCTTCTAGGGTGTCACCTTTGCACATCTCAAGACGGATGTTTCTGCCTGTTCTTATTCGGAAAAATACCTCAAGCTCAGTCAGACTGGATGGAAAGCGTTTGTGAATAGCGACATGTAACAATATTATTGTGCAGCCCTAGTGCTAATGTTGGAGCTCGTTTAAGGTAGCTGCTTTTATTGGTTTGGTGACCCTCTTAATCAGTTTCGATGTCTGCCTGACAAACCCCGGTACCAGAAAATAACCTTAAAAGATAAGCAGAGTGGCACTGTATGCTTTTATGTAAACAGTAAGCTTATGAATGCTCACGATTAGGAAAGTACCTGAGAGCTGAGAAGCAGGGAGGATTGCCATGAAAGCATCAGACAATCCAACTTTAACTGGATGCTCTGTGGAATTAATCTTCTCCACTGGTACAGGGACCTTCAAAGAAACGGCAATGGTGTGTTTTATCTTCAATATATCGGAAGCTTAGCAAAATGAAATCTAACGAGTTGAAGTCTTGAAGTTACCTCTTTGTAGTTGAAAATAATACTCCCATTACTGTGGAGGGCTGCCTGAAAAGTAAAGGGTCCTTCATTTTCTCTGTCCTTTAATCGCACCTTGTCCCACTGCACCACAAACAGAGTACCTGAGCAGAGCCAAATAAAAAAAAAAAACAAGTCCAGCCAATGGAGGATCTGAAAAAGCTCTTGAGCATCATATGTCTCCTTGAAAAACTCCTACCTACCGTTGTCCATATACCTCACTGTGGAGTTTGTAGAGAAGCTGGGGTCAAAGTTGGCCATAAGGGGCGCTACGTACTGTGTTGCAGTCAGCATCCGATGAGTTATTTCGCCCATGAAAATGAACCCTTATGACGAGAACGGATCGAAAGAAGCGAGTCTCACATTAAGCACTGAAATGTGTTACTACTTAGTGTTGTCGGATGAATCACCAATCAAACATTCATCACAGGTGTGGCCGTGCATCTGGTGACATTTGGCGTTAAAGCAACATCACACTTACCCCCCGTTGCTACAATAATTTGTCTGATGTTGTGTCCATAGAAAGGGAAATCAAAGGAGAGTGCCACTCTCTGTGAAAATGGGGAAAAGAAAAAAAAAATATCTCAGTTCCGCTTGAACTCATGGGAGTAAATTATTTACATGAGGATCTGGTCATCTCACCGCAGCCTGTCGGTGTGTGTTGGACAGGATGCCGTGGATTCTGACTTGACTTTTATGCAGATTGTTCAGGTCAACCCACAACAGTTCAGTTTTTCTGTCTGTTGGACCAAAACTCTCCCATATGTAGTATTTTTGAGAGTCCTCCTGAAAAAAAAAAGAACATTTAAAATTAAAGGAAAAAGGCTGCTTTCTTTGAAGTTACTTAAAGCAGGTTTAGGCTGAATTATTTTAGGAAATTAACTTATGTATGAATTTCGTTGTAAACTAGTTATGATTTCTAATTGTTTGTCTTGTCAGGATGTTTAGGGTTGTTGTTCTACTGAAAGGTGAACCCAAGTTTCAAATCTTTTGCAAAGCCTAACTGGTTTTCTTCCAGTCTTACCATGTATTTAGCTTCATTATCCTCCCAGTAATGATGACTAGCTTTCGTGTCCCTGCTTGAGAAAAGCACCCCACTTGAGTGAGGCTGCCACCACTGTGTTTTACCACCGTGGGATGGTCTATTCAGGACAGTGTGCAATGTTAGTCTTTTTCCACTAACATTGAATGTTGGGAAAAAATGTTAATTTCTTGTTGTAAATTGCAAATGTGACTTCTTGTGCCTTTTTTTTTAACAGACTTACTTATTAACACTTTATCTTAAAGGCTACGTTTGTTCTATGGACAATAGAGGACCTGTCAGCAATAATACAATGTATTCATTATCACTGTTCAGTTTCAAGACATTCATGCCAGAAAAACAGATGTTTAAGCCTATAAAGCATGAGGACAAGCCAAAGAAAGTCAAAGTTTATAATCTGGCCAAGTGATCCTATTGTTAGCTTAAAAGTGTGTCCTCATTTCTCTGGGGTTCTGTTCATATTTATGGAATATGAGACTTAGTATTGAAAACTGCTAAACATTTTGAACATTAAACCTGTTTTGAGCTACAAGACATTTCTGAAAAACCTCCCAGAGCCTTCTGGTTCATCATTCCCTGCATACGTTTCCACATGGGGGAGCTGTTTACACTTTACACGAATAGCTATGTCAACATACCTTTATGTCTCCACACAGATCTCCAGCACTGATGGCATTATTAATGTATGGTGCACTTCAAGGTGACAGAGAGCAATGGTTCTGGGGTTTAGTCTTGGCTCAGAAAGTGGAGCAGTTAAATGCAGAGCTCTCCCAACCTCTCTGGCTGCTCCACATACAGCAAGCGACCCACTTTTAGCTTTCATCTTCACTGCCTGACACGGGCCTGTTTTTTTTTTTTTTTCTGGGTGGTGTTTGTGTTTTCTAGGTAGGGAAATGAATAACATGCACAGCTGACGGATTACCCCGGTTTGGACTCGTGGTGGTATGGGCTGGTTAGCAGCAGAACCCTGGTTTTATAGAGTTGAGTTTTTGAAGTAGCGCTAGAATTTCCCATCAGACTGTTTCTAGGGTTTTGTACCACTTCTAAAGAAATTCCAGAAAATGTCCTTAGACGTTTTGAGCGGAGAATGCAGGAATATAACTGACCATCACTCATCTTTTGCTAAACAGTCAGCTGGATGAAAGAAGGCAATTTGTTTGCTTGGAAATATATGTTGTAAAAACTAAATGACTACCACTGCTCACTATTATTAAGGTAATGCTTTCTGAAACGATGAGTGGCATCTCTGTTAAGTAGCTGGAGGCCAACTGGTAGCTTGACTAGATAGCCCAATTAATTAAGCAGCTATTTTAAGCTTGTCATACTTGTAGTACACTATAAAACAGAAGAGCCAATAATTAATATTACTAAATGTGTATTGGATTTTTAATTTCTAAGTTTGTGTATTCGGAATAACAGTTTACTTAATAATTTACATATCTTAAATAATATGTTAGCAGTAGGATATATATTTATTAGTTGTTTTTTTAATAAATGTTTCTTTTTTCATTTATGCTTTTCAATAAATACTTAAAAAACATTTCTATTTTTTACAACATAATATCACATAAGTAAAAAAAAAATCCTATGGAGCCCCACGCCTAATGGTGATTCGAGGTAATTAAGCTCCAATACGTCTCTGGAATCACAAACAGCAACAGAACAGCAGGAGCTCTTGTGAACTTGTCCGAGTGAGTCATTTACGACCACGGATGTGCACGGCCGCACATACCCGTGGACGACCACGCTTAGAACAAACAGTGCGAGTTGGCAGCTTGAGGAGTTTGTCTGTTTTCAATTTGAAATGAAAGGAAAGGGAGGAACGTACAGTGTATTTTATTTGGATTGAATCTTACTGAGGCCGACTGGGGTGAAAGAAGAGTCTAGCACATTAGACACAAATTAAACCACATCAGGTATGCGCGGATTGAATGAAGCAGACATCTGTTAACTGCTTCAAGATTAGCTTAACTGAAGTCTTAGCTTCCCAAGTAAAGAGGGTACTTGATATGTATAATCCCCATTTATCATTCAGTTATGCTTCAATTAGATGTTGCACAAGGTGACACCTGTGATTGCATTTTCAATTTAAGCTGTTGCAATGTGAATCTTTTTTTGTAAAGTTTCCATAAAGTTATATATTTAACCATAAGTTGGCAGCAGAGCTAATGTGGGATTCTAAATTCACCCTGTCTTTATTTGTTGCAATAGTCATAGAAATAAAATGCACTATCATAACAGAAGATTGTTTGAATACACCACACTTTTACTATTGTGTTCTTTAAATAAACTAATAGATGTTGTTTGTAGATTATCTTGTTTTTTCTTTTTTGTTTTTGTGACGCACAGTGATATCTCCTACCCATACAGCATTGAGCTTAAACAGAAAATGGACTAATTTCTTTCTGAAGCGACCTGATCTTTATCTGACTTATATGATGTTTATTGATGCATTCAAAGGCAGAAAATAATGTAAGTTATTTGATGCATTTGTTGACTTTTCAGTTTTTGACCTGCTGATCAGATGACAGATCTGACTTGAGAAAACTTCTCACTTCTCTGGCCAGCTGATTGGTGGATCACTGGTCAGTATTTTTTTTAGTAATTTCCTGCAGTGTTTTTCTCAGCCTTCTGAGGAATGTCCCCATAATGAAAAACCTAAAAAAGATTATCCACCCAATTTCTAGACAATTTAGGAGAAAACGTATGTTCAAAAATGCAGGGCCAGGAGCATCTCACCACTGTACGGGTCATGTTGTCTGGAAGGGGACTGATATCAACTCCTCCTCCTTCAGCCTGTGCGTTGCGGGCTTCTCTGTGTTTCTGTTGGTTCTGCCGGTCTCCCCTGGTCCGTTGAAAACTGGCTGTGTCTCCATCCGTCCTCAGAGCAGTCCCTCTGTATGCATCTAGAACAGGACGTGAGTTACAGTGACCGAACTGCATCAACACAGGATGATTCACGTTAAACAAGTTTGGCTTTCACATCCTGCGCTCACATCTGCGCTTTATTAGTTGCCATGATATGGATCACTTATGGGCCAACTTTCCCAGGAAAAATAAAATCTACGTTTAGAGATCTTCCAGCAACGAATTGCTCAAATGGAGCAAAAACCTAAAAAAAAAAAAGAAACGCAGTGACATATCTTTCCATCTGTCAAGCAGAATGGGTCATGATTCATTATTAACATTAACATCTTACCTAACAGCGTAGTATTGACCTCGTTCAAGCCTCAGATATTCATTGTGTGTAGTTTTATCGAAACAAGGCTTTTTATGCACCAAACACATTCTAAAAAGTATTTTGTCTGTGTTTGGATTCAATTTTTTTTGCTGACCACCAACAATAGTTTGTGTTTTCATGACATCTGCTCAACAGATTTTAGCTGGATGCCTAGATTTATTTCAAGCAGATCCATGACTCATCGTTTAAGATTAGTAGATTCAACCACTTGTCCAACTGGGTGAATATCTCTCCAGTGTTCACTGAAAAGCTGAGGGATTACATTCAGTTTACTCACTTTTTTGTGTCGCTTGTTTATTGATAAATTAGCTGAATGAATTTTGAGAGAGAGAGGTGCGTTATGGTTGTTATGACAAGAATGAGTCTAAAGTTCAATCTCCTGTGGTTAGGGTACCCAACTCTGATCCCTGAGAGCTTCTATCCTGAAACTTGTAGAGACATGGCTTTTCCAACACACCCGAAGGTAATTGTTTGATAATTACCAGGCCTCTGTAAAACTAGATGACATGCTGTGAAAGTAATCCAGCCATTTGGTTTAGAAGTGGTGGAGCTGAGATGCCTCTCAAAGTTGCTGTACGGAGGCTCTAGAGAGCTGGAGGCGGAGACCCCCTGGGGTAGGCCTGTGTATACCACTTAAAATGTGTTTACTATATTATTTGGTGATACTCTGGACTTTGGTCTTTCCAGTCTTAGCAAGATTGCATGTTTGTGAAAAGCCACAGCTTTGTTGTCTCTCTTGAAGAATATTAATGTAAAAATAAAACAAACAAACAAAAAGAGACATACAAGGTTTGCTCCAAAAGGAAACTTGTTTTTTCCAGGTCCAACCCTACTCTTGCGGCTTTACCTATTAGTACATGCAATAAATTGTTTGGTGTTTATCAGGTTTCTACTCTATTATACTCTAACAAATGGTAAAACTGTGATAGAACCTAATAATCTTGCTGCTTCCATAGGAATGAAGAATGGAAGTAAAATCCAACTGCTATTTCAATGCCTCCAATACTTGATCAACAGCAAATGTGAGCACTTTTTATAAAACTTAAGAGTTTCAACTGTTTGCTGCTCTGGAGTATTCAAGTGTGTTCAGTGCCAAGGTGGAAAAAACATTGGCAATGACTTGAGGGACTCAACTGTTGCCCAGCAATATGAAAAGGAGCATAAACCAATTTCTAAACAATTTAAATGGCATAATAGCTCAAGGCTCTCGATTATGCTTATAACTCCTTTTAGTTTATGTTGAATTTCATGGCATAAATTGAGAAATAAAAAGAAAAGATTTACGTGATGATTTATTCAGGGAGAAGTCATCTTGAGAAATGTAAAGCAGTGGCTTGGTGGCTGCATAATCAGAAGACGAGAGGGTTTAACTGCACTACAGCAAAGCGTCTGCCAAAGCATAATTTAGAGGATATGCGTCCTGCTTTACTTAAACTCTGGTAGGTTTATCTTTAGGGAGTTTTCTCTCGGCATATTGTGCAGCCCTAAAACATCACTCAAGTCTAATGTTACACATATGGTAAATGAAGGGCAATGCAAAGTGCACAGTCAAACTGCAGCTACAGTCAAACACTCAATGCTTTGACTGATTCCAACAAGGAGGGGGAAAAATAGAAGTTTAAACTGAAGCCAACATTGTAGCCTGACATGCAGGAGAATCCTTTCTTTTGAGAGAGCAGTTATCAACTTCAAGTAATTTGTAGATATTTTGTACTGACAGAGGGCAGGAAAAAAGAAAAATAAATAAAAACCAATATAAATTCAGGTTATTTCCACCTCTAAAGGGAATTGTAGTGCCAGCAGCATATTGCAGACCAGCCCTGGGGTGTCCACCAGTTCAACATACTCAAAAATCCCCCAGAAGGAAGCCACCCAGGTGGCATGCTGATCAGATACTGGAACAATCTTATCTGACACCTTTCGATGCAGAGAATCCATAATAGAGTAATATGGATATTCTCTCCATATCACTCCATCAAACGGAGGAAGCTTATTTTGGCCGCCGGTGTCCAGAATATTGTTCTTTCAGTCACGATCTATGTCTTATGAACATTGGGAAATGCCTTGTTTAACGACCAGGACTAAAGCCTTACTGCTTCTCCTGGATGTGAGGTTTCAACAATCAGTCAACACCTCTTTTCCAACAACCCAGAAAGGGTTTCCAAGTCAAGAGCTACTGTCCTGCAACTTTTAGATGCATCCTTGCTCCAAAACACCTGAGTCAAAGGACTGGACTACCTTTTTACATCATATTCGGATACCATGTCTAAACGCATGGTATTACGAAGCTCAGATTCAGCATGCCTGCGGTTGTGCCCTAACTTGCCACTCGGCTCACACTATCCAATCTCTCTTCTTCCACTCTTCTTCTTGCAGGTGTTGTGAAGATGGACTTTTGTTGCCTTTTCACCCAGTTCCTGGCCTGGAGACAAAACCCTGCATTCTCCCAATTCCAGGCCAGGTTGATTGTTGCCCAGCTATGAAGGTATTTTTTTTATTCACGAAAATAGCATCTGTCCTATGTAGAACAAATATATGTATCGCACTTGATTCAGATCAGATTCAGATTAAAATTAAAAATTCTAAAATATGAAAGATAATTCACAGGTGACAACTGAAAACAGATTGAACAAGCATGTCCTATTTGGAAGGATTGTTAAGAAAAAAAAGACTGTTATCTGAAAATAATACTACAGCATGACTCTTTGTTCAACCCCCATGTTCCTGCCACTTAATTTCCACATCTAAAAGGAACAAAGGGACACTCAAAAATAAAGTAAAATAAAATAAACCAGTAAATTAATATAACGAGGGCTCTCCAAGAGACAAAATGGGACAAGAAAATGAAATGTAGAGAGGCTGTCATAGACTCAGGGGAGAAGACTTTAATGAGGAGTCTTGTATGATCACGATACAGCGGAACTTTTTTTTCCCCCAGCTTGAGAGCATGAGGCTTCCTAATTGGGTCAGATTGACACACTTCACCGTCACTGAAGAACTTTGAAGATGTCAAACAACACAGAAAAAAAAAAGATGAAGTGGACTTTTAAGAAGAACGGACACTAGAAGTGGTAGATCAGGCACAATAAATTACTTCTTGCAGGATAGGTGCCGCTTTCTTTCAAAGAACTCCTTTTGACTATATTCTAATGCCCCTCACGTAGTAATGCTTTCATTTTATGGGTCACTTTAAGTTGGTTTTCTAAACTTTGTGGGGACCGAACTTCATTTTTGCTTTGAAATATACCCAAATCCATCTTACTGCTTGGGGTGGCTTCTATCAAAAACACATCTACGGAAAGACCAAGAGCGAGCCCTGCTTTGACTTGACTTGATAAGAGTTTAGTAGCTCGAGGTCTGGCAGACACATGTGCATATGGACGCTGCATGGAGAATGTGCAAACTGTCAAAAATATAAAAACATCCTGGTGCAGTGGAATCAAGTCCTGGAAGCCTAATAATTCAAATGACAGATGGAACAATTCTGCTGGTAAGTTGCAAATATCTGCACTGTAAATATGCACTCTGTGATGTTGCTTCTACTAAACGCATTATTATTTTTTTTCTCTCTAAATTCAGAGCACTCATAATAACTGGCAATGTGGTTAAGATATATGCTTTTACAGCTGCACAATGCCAGATTTTTCCTTTTTTTTTATTTCCAACATATCTCTGTGTGCCAGGAGTGCTGACCTAACTGGGAATCAAAGCTCTAATCCTGCAGGCTCATATGGTGTGATTACAAATGTGCATTAGCTATTTTGAGTCACCTGCGTGGCAGCGGTGTCCATTTTATCGGCCTCCTCAAATGTGTCTGCAATGCAGCAACCGACTTGCAAATCTGGTGGGTGTTGGGACTCGCATCAAAGTGGGACACGGCATGTTCAGCCATATACGGCAGCTATAAATGTACAGATTCTGGTTATTCACTCCAGACCTTCTGCTCTGGCGTTTTTTGTTTGTTTTTTTTGTTGTTTTTTTTTAAATCTCTGTTTAATGTTTCTTTTTTCAAAATGTTCATTTTAATAAACATCTGATCAACTTTACAGGCCCGACAATCACTGTCCGCTTTATTAAGTACTCCCGTTTATTTGTCTGCAAACACAAATGCATTTAGGAATCTAGAAGGGGTGAAGATGACTTGCGAAAGCTCAAACTGAGCATTAGAACTGGAAGAAAGCCGTTTTAAGTGACTTTCAGCATGGCATGTTTGTTGGTGCCAGAAAAACTGAAGTATTTCAAAATCTAGTGATCACCTAAAACTTTGACACACAGCCGTCTTGTGGGTTTATAGTGCAGGTTTGCAACTTCTGTCCTTCAGCGTCACTGTCCTGTAACTTCTGGATGCATTCCTGCTCCAACACACCTAAATCATAAAGCTAAATTACATAATTGAGGATGTCAGATGTCAGCAAGTTTTGCAAACCATTCATTTGATTCAGATGTGTTGGAGCATCCAAATGCTACAAGGCAGTGGCACTGGATGGCTAAAGAAAACTGCAGCGACTCTGTGATGCCATCGTGTGAGTGTGGAGCAAAATCTCTGAAGATATATTTCTGCTGACACCTTATTGAATCCAAAGAATTAAGGCAATTTTTGAAGGCAAACAGCTCCAATCTGGTGAGTGCAAGATGTACCTAAGAAACTGGCTAGTGAGTTTAACTTGAAAGCAGGATGTGAAAACCAGACCCCGGCTGGTGAAGACTAAACAAAAACTGGATTTGTAGGCTCCTAAACCAACACTAAAGCTGATGGCCTTTCAGTCTGGTCAAGTGGACAAGGTCCTTTATCCGAACGTATCCCTTCTGAAAGTAATCTTTTATCAGTCAATTCACAACACATTTAAGTGAGAGAACAGGGAATAAAGGAATGCACTTGGAAGGGAAAAGGGAATTATCTGCAGAACTATCAAAAGAAAACAAAAGGGCCTGTATTTTTGCTCCGGAGACAAAAAGGCCATTTCACACTGTTCACATTTTCAAGTGGAGATATTAGTCAATCGAAAGATATAAACACAATCCCAAATCTTCTTTCGGTAACTTTTACTATTAGGAGTCACATAGCAATGAGTTGCCTACAAGTCTGCCATTGCAGAACACAACACTCCTGTTTTATTAGTGTCTATAAAGTTGGTTATGAGACATGGGTAATGATCAAAACAATAAGATCGATAAAGATTTTGATGGCTTTGATAAGGGCAACATAGGTTTTTGTCTCCCTACTTTAAACTATCCCATGTGAAAGGGTTACTGCTTTTAATGGTTATAAAGCTATTACTACTACTATTTAATTGGTATTAATTAAATTAGGATGAAAACTGTATTTAGTTACATTAAAAATATCTAATGTTGCAATGATTGTCCATCAAACACACTTTATCAGATGTGCTCTGTCGTTAAGATATTAACCACTAATGTGCAGCAATTGCTAAAGGAGTCAGCAGTCGGTATGTAACTTTTATAAGGACTGTTTTTTTTTTTTTTGCAGATTTGCAAAAACTGTCATCATGTTGTGACAGTATGCTATGAGACAGATAGTCTGTGCAATCATCATCCTCATCATTGTCACACTTTTCCACATAAGACTCCAAAAAGATAAGCCTGACACTAGTAGAGTTTTATGCTGAAAACATTACAAAGCTTCTCTGACATATTCTTTTGATTGTCTCTACTTAAACATAATCCTGAAATTTCACAGGAAAAAAATGACTTCAGTTCTGCTTTAGGGATTAAAACAGCTGCCAAATCTGAAAGTAAACGGCAGTTATCAAAATGCCATTTATTTGATGACTTTTAATACCTGTGGTTTAAATTTGTAGTTATTTTAAAACGGCACATTCTGATCTATTACTGCTCTGCACCCATTTACACATTGGAAATCCCATCCTTGGTATTAAAAAAAAAAAAAAAAAAAGATGACGATCATGTCCAAATCAGAATAGAAAACAGTTCAGGGCATTACAGTTCATCATTCAAATCAGATGGCTTCCAAACTCTGAGTGTGATTGATTTACACGTTTGTGGACGTCATTTTCCCATCATCTTTTCTTTTTTGGTTCCTTATCATTCCAGCTGCTCGTGTTTGTGATTGTGTGTTGTGGATACTGCTGCTTCTGAGCACATGGTGCCAAATGGATCCCTCCTACACTGTAAGCTCCGATCTGATTTCAACACTTATCACCGTTTTGAAATTTAAAACAGTACACATAACCATTGGTGAGAGTTTGACAGGCCGATAAATTAAGAGGTAAATAGATCAGAATAGCATTGGGGCAAACGAGGCCCCAGCCAATCTATTCATCTCAAAATTCATCCTGTTGTCACTTATGAAAAACAATACACACAAACTATGCAGGCAGTGACTAAACATTGACCTCAAAGGAGAGGTTCACCTTTTCCCGACAACTCATTGGTCAATGTTGTTTAATAACTCCCATGAAATAACAAGTGACACTTTAATAATCCTAAGAATGAATGAATACACTCACATTTGGATTTTTGTAAATTATGCACTTTGAGATTGCAGTCATAAAAATTTGTTTTTTTTCTTTTTTTTCCTTACACATCCTTACCAGGAGTGCCCATAAAGGTGGAAGGCACTGGAAGCAATCGCAATCCTACCTGCCAAACCACCGAGGCCTTGATTGCATAAGCACAAGGTGGAAAACTAGTATTTTATTACTGGCAGATAAATCAAGGTGGCCAGCTGCACATTTGTGTAACAGTAGAAAGGAGCAATTTACTTGAATTGCTGCTCTTTAGTTTAGGACAAGACAAGACTGTTTTTATATTTAGTGTCTTTCTAACCTAAAAGTCCCGACAGATTATCAATAGAGAGTGATACACTTAGGCTAATTTGGAAAGAAAGACCTCCAGTGATGGCATAAACTTTAGCCTGTTGCTTTGTTTCTTTTCTCCGATGTGTGTCACACTTTGGTGTGAGGCCAAATGCCTGCAACTCAGATGGCACTCCTGGCAGCCCTGGAGGCTCGTAACGATTATTGCTGATGTGCAAATAGCAACACGCTAAAAGTATGTGCTTACTGTAATAAACTATTATTGCTATGAGACTACTACAGCATACTGCGGCGCACATGTTAGCAGTTGGCTGGAAGCAGTGCAGCACTACATTTTCCGTCCTCTTGCGATTCCAACAGCTTTTTCAAATAAAGTTCGGATTTTAACTCGCAAACAAGATATCAGCTCGAATACACATGACTTGCATGTGTAGGCAGGGGACTTGCTAGGGGGCATGATGGAACATTCTTGAAAAACCGAGCATGATTGCAGAATCAGATGGTTTCAGCTGAATCACAATGATCAGAAGTGCCTACCTGTGTCAGTAAAACGAGACAATCTGCCTGAACTGGTGCACACAGAAGTTGCCCTCTGGTGGACCTTTCACTGTTGCATTTTTTTTTAATTTTTTTTTTTTACTGCTGATCGATTGCAGATGTGCAGCCCGTCTTAATGGTTCAGTCCGGTTCTGCTATCGCTTTCCTGTAACCCAGCTGGAGAATTAAATGATTTTAAACTGCAGTCGTCTGTAAGGGGTCAGAAATCAACTACTGAGTATTGGGATTTCAGCTGATTACCTGTTATTAGCAATGTCGTTAGCAGACACTACTATATTTAAATCAAACTAAGACACAAACAAAATATCCATGATTTTCGAAATGTTTTACAAATACAAAATCTCAAAAGTGGGGTTTACGTATTCAATGTCATTTGATCTGATACCCATAAAAAAAATAAATAAATAAACAAAAAATCAAGAGCAACCAGCTGCCTTCAGAAGTCACCCAGTAGTCTGCCTGTGTATAAACTAATCTCGGAATGAATACAGCTGATCTGTGAAGGCCTCAGAGGTTTGCTAGAGAACATAAGTGAACCAACGGCATCAAGAAGACCAAGGAACACAGCAGACAGGTTTGTCGAAAGCAGGATTCAGCGGTAAGGTATGATTCCAAGGTCTGAACATCTCCCATAGCACTGTTCAATCCGTTATCCGAAAATCAGAAGCAACATGGCACCGCTGCAAATTTCTGCCAAGACCAGAAGAACATTCATCTGAAAAGCAGCCAAGAGGCACATGGTAACTCTGAAGGAGCTGGAGAAATCCCCAACTGTGGTGGGAAAATCTGCTAACAGGACAGCTATTAGTCATGCACTCCCCAATAGTTGTGCAATCCTCAAAATCTGGAGTTCTTGAAGAAAATCAGTGTTGATGTAAAGCCATAAGAGGTGCAGTTTAATCTTAATACACTAGTTATGAAATTTGAGAGTCATCATTCACACCTGATGTGGACAACAGCTCTCTGAATCAACTTATAAAATCCCTTTGGAGACTCATGGTGAATGATTTTATTATGCTGATGGGATGCTTTTATCTAACACCTTCAGGGAGCCGATCAGAGCTGATGAAAAAGACGGATGGAGCTAAATGCAGAAAAATCCTGGGGGAAATCATGTTGGAGGTGGCAAAATACTTGAGACTTAAGGCAGAATAGCAACAGCCAGAGCTGACAATCAAAGTATGTTCAAGTGTTAAAATGATCAAGTGAAAGTCCAGTTTATATCTAGTTTATATCTAGTTTGGAACTTCTGGTTCTACTTGAAAGCCGCTCTTCAAAGATGCACATCGTCAGATTTTAGTCTCAAAATATGCATACCTGACAGAGACATACCTCAGATGACTTCCACCTGGAACTCCAGCAAAAGGTTGTTCTACAAAGTATCAACAAACAGGTGAATGGAAATAAATGCATGCCACACTGCTGAGATTTTTATTTGTAAAACATGTTGAAAACTACGTATCATCTTTCTTTATCAGAACTGCACACTTCTTTGTGTTCGTCCCGCCACATCAAATCCCAGTGAGCTACTTTAAGAGTTACGAACTTTTCCGAGGTTCTGTAAATGCGGAGGGGTCGTCTCTGTGGTTCTCTGTGCATTGGGTCGTCCTCTGCAGAGCTGGGCCCTTGATCAGAGAAACTGGGACCACAGGAGAGGCCAGAAAAACTGGAGCACCGCTGATTGTCGGCGTAGGAACAGCAGCGGAGGAACGGGGGCTGGCTAAAAATAATGTACCTCTAAGGAGAACAGAAACACATGCATGCACATGTACACACTCACTGACACTCGCTGACAGGATGAGAGAGGAGTATGAAGCATAATGCACAGAACAGGTGAGCATTTTACTATGAAATTCAGGAAAACAAAACGGAAATATACTCTGCAGATATAATAATGATCAGCTCGGCTGCTGCTCCTGCAAAGCTTCCTTCCTTTGCAGTGAACCTCAATTCCTAAAATTACTGGTTAACCTCAGATAATGTTTCACTCAGCACAAAACTTTTTTTTTCTGTTTCTGGAGCAAAACCCTGACGTTAAGCATAGGCCTCACACACTGCTTATCTTGGCAATTTGAAGCAAATATATGGGACCTTTAACACTTGGCAAATTCTCATATATGCAAATCAACAAAAAGTCCCAAAGGGCGTTTTAAAATAGCCCTGATTTCTGAGGTTGTGGCAGTTTGAAATCAGGTTTTTTTTTAATTATTATTATTTCTGCTTCCAGAGATTTTTAAAGCAGCAGTGAACTGTCTGTTTTCGCAGGAAGTCAGTTAAAAATATTAAGTTATTTGGCTTACCTTTGCACTCTTGGGCCCAGACTCTCCCGAGCTCAGCCTGGGATAGACAGATGAGAAGAACAGCACAAAGCCCCATGTCAGGACAGCTCTTCTCCCTCCGTCCCTTGCTTTTATCGCCCCTCTCCTTCTTTTTCCGTTTGTCTTCCTGCGTTGCGTGGAAAAACAGACGCGCTCGCTCCTGCTGTCCCCTACCTTTTCCTTGCCGTTTGTTCTCCTCCTCCTCACAGCTGCTTTCTCCTCACTTCACCCAGGGGTTCCCACTTTTCTCCCTCCTCTGTCTATCTCCCTTCTCTAGCCTGCGTCGTCTTCAGGCCCTCAGAGTAAATCTTGTGGTGATGAATCCATGGTTGCAAGAGGAGATAAACAGCTGGGAGCTTCAGTGTGAGGTCTCTCCTCTTCTCTCCACTCCCACTCTCTCTTAAGGCTGTCGTTTTTCCTCCCTGTGCTTGAATTCCTGACCGTTTCAGAGAAAGTGTTCCAGGTTTGAGCAACACTTTTCTAATAAGGACATATTCAGACGTTTCTTCAGTTTTATTTTGCTCTAATTTCAAGAGTGTGAGGTGGAAGGTGCATGTCTCCCCCACGTGGAAGCATGCTGAAACCGTTACGCGCTGAAACCGTAGCCCACATCTTGAAAAGTAGTTCTTCGGTGGGTTGTTTAAAAAAAAAAAAAAAAGTTTAGTGGTTAGACAAATTCTTAAGAACATTGTATTTATGCTTTCCATCAGTGCAGAAGTAAAATACATAACCCTGATTCACTGATGAATACGAGGAAAAGTTAAAGTGTGTCCTTCTACACATTTTAATTCCAATATGTTGGATCAAATCTAAGGAGTTCTCCATTGATTTATTTGTCCAAAACTTAAAGAATGAGTGCAAACGTTCCCAAAATTGGCCAAGTGGATGGATGGATGGATGGACATGATGACAGATGAATGATTGTTCAGCCAGTCTCTTGCTGCTCTCAGCTGTATTTCATCAGTTAATTGGCCCAGCTGCTCCCCATTCAGCCATCACCCTTTGCAATATTTATGCTCCTGCTCTGAATTTATTTACTTCAGGCATGCATCGTTTCTGCGTTTCTCTGACTTCATGCACTGCCGTCAGACTCTGTATTTTCACATTTTGTTTTTAGCCTTGAAAGTTTTGTTTTTACTTGTCTCCCAGTTGGATTGGTCTTGAACAGAATGCGTAAGAGGTATACAACCCTTAATTACGGCATTTTTAAAAACTGCTTAAGTCGCTTTATTTTTGCAGTGGCGGTGGAAGTGTTTTTATTTCACTGTAGTACTAAGATAACTAGGATTTCTTGTAAACTTCTTCCAAGTGCAGATCATTTCACACCTGGTGGTGAGAATTGGAGCAAGAAAATTAAGCACAGGGAACTTCCAGTGTGTTCAGCATGACTCCCTTTGCAACAGTGTGACTCGTCTCCTAATTTTAATCATTGCTTTATTCAAATTTTTAGCACTGTTGCTCGTAGAATAGGCTCTGCCAACTTGCCAATATAATTCCATTGTTTTTGTTGGTCTTTTCAAAGGATTTCCTGTTTTCCTTTCTAAAACCCCAGCAGCATCATCTTTCTCTTTTGTTAAAATTTCTTCGTACACGATTATGAATTTTTCTGTCGGCTGGAATGTAGGTGGATCCAGGTTTGATAAAAACATATTCAAGCAAGGTAAACATAGTTTACTTTGTATTTGCACCTGAGCGGATGAGTTTTGAACAAGTGCAACCAGTGTACAGATTGTGGTCTCCTTAATGTCAAGGTAATGGGTTTTTACTGCGACTATTAAATATTTCTCAGTATGCTTGAGGTTGTTTGCCCTCTATGTTCCCTGGAGCTCAGTCAGGACATTATGATGCCAAAGTTCTAAAGAATAGGTAAAGGAAAGTTGATAAGTTATAGCAAGTTTAATTTTTATTTACAGAGTTTAAAAATGGTGACTGGGATAAACCGTGGGATGTTTGTTCAGCTGTGCTGATCACGATCGAACACGCGCGCACACACACAACATTTATCGATTGTCTAAAATACCCTGGGTATGTCGTTTCCCTGCATGATATTCATTTTCCGTTCTAACACAAACATAGGAGATTTTACTGGCTCAGAAACCAGATAAATTTATTCCAGATGAATACTTAGTCTATTCCCTTTACTGTAAAAAAAAAAGTACATTAAAAAGAGATTTGCTAAATTTATCCATCAACAGTCTTGCCAAAATTTAAAATGCCCTGTTGAGTCAGTAATGATGTGGCAAATCTATAAACGGGTCTCCTTTAACAGTTGTACAAAGGGTGAGATGACTTCGCTGTCCTTCACCCCTGAAATGGAGATATCCGACATCTGGCAAAAATCACACAAACAATATAACAAAAGGAAATGTAAACAGTTCTGCAACACGTATACAGTGTTGTACTGATGTGTGTGGGCTGCGCAGTCGGTGGTTAGCACTGTTGCTTTGCAGCAAAGGTTCTGGGTTTGAATCCCTGCCTGAGATCTTGGCATGTTTTCCCTCCACATGTGTGGGTTCTCTCCAGGTACTCTGGCTTTTTCCCACACTCGGAGCATTTAGTCCGTTTTTTTTAACTGCATTTTGGCATGACTGTGTGTGCATGGTGTTTCTGTATTACCCTTTGGTGGTCTGGCAACCAGTCCAGGATGCAGCCCAGTGACCACTGGAGAGAGAAGTCTGTCCCCCTGCAGCCCTGCACGAATATGCAGGTATAAATGATTGATGGATTTTAGAACATCTGTTGTTAAAACACTTGTTTTAATAAAGTTATATGCAGCATTAAATATAAGGCATTTTTGTGATTGCAAGTTTGAGAACCAAATGCAATTCAGGTTTTTAGACCAGATTAACCACCACTGCTGTCAGGTGGAGTGGTTGGTGGTGGTGAGATAGAACGTGGGGACCCAGATGAAGATAAGGATGAATTTAATGAAGAAAACAGCTCGAACAATCAAGAGGCAGGCAGCACGGCAGCAAATTAGCACATAGCTAGTACCAGTAGCAACTAAAGACTGTACAGAGAGCAAGCAACCTCAGGACTTAACTGTACAACTGAGGGGAAACTAACTGAAGCGACCTCCGACGAGGACGGCCGTTTGACAAGGTATGACAAGGATCCAGCAGGTGGATTTAAATGCACAGGGAGGGTAATCAAGGAATGAGACACACCTGGGAAGCAATCAACGGGGAAGACCAGAGACCCACAGGAAAGAAACTGAACACAGAAAACCCTAAAAATAAATACACAGAAACATGGATCATGACAACTGGCAACAAAGATTTTTATTTTTATTTTTCTTGACCTGATGGATTTTTGTTTCTCACTGATTAACAGTTGTGTGGAAAAGTGTTGGGCTCTTTACTAATTTCCTTTTTTTTGATTTTTTATTTATTTATTTATTTTTTTGCGTATTTGTCTCACTTATGTGTTTCAGAACATCAAATCTATTTAAATATTAGTCTATGATAACTCAAGTAAACACAGAATGCAGGTATTAAATGAATATGTTTTTATTAAGGAAGGGAAAACAAATCCAAACCTACAATATGTGAAAAAGTAATCGTCCCCTAAACCTAATAACTGGTCGGGCCACTGGTAGCATCAACAACTGCAAGCATTTATAATAATTTGCAATGAAATTTTGGCAGCTGTATAAATAAAAATAAAAAAAAAATAAAAAAAAAACATTTGGGGGGGGGGTTTCAAGCATGAACGACCTTTTTAAGGTCATGCTCCAGCATCTCAATAAGACTATGGTCAGGACTTTGACAGGGCCACTCCAAAGTCTTCATTTTGTTCTTCTTCAGTCAGTCAAAGGTAGATTGCTTGTGAGTTTTGGATGATTTACTTATTTTTTTCACACAGGTGCAATGTAGGTTTGAATTTTTTTCTCAGAATACTTGTCTTGTTTTTTTTTTTACTAATATTTAAATTGGTTTGATGTTCTAAATCACCAAGGTGCGACTCACGAACATTGAAAGCATAGGAAAGGGGCAAACAGTTTTTCAAATCCATTAAAGACGAGTTCATCTAGATTCAACATTTGTTTCTTAACAGGCCGAATTTGTCTTTAAACTTGAGCCTTCCGCTTGCTCACACCCTACTGTTTTTTTTTTGTTTTTTTTTTTCACAAAAATAATGTTGAAATGTTTTCTCTGTTTTGATACGACTCAGTGGCAACTTTGCTCAAAACATTTCAATGTGGTTCCAGTTAATTGCGTCGAGATAAAATGTTCGGGAAAGGTTCTGCCTGTTCCGTAAACTTTGCACTGTGCTTTGAATTTAATGACAAAATATGCAGGAAAGGTTCTGACTGTTCCACAAACTTTGACCCTTGCTTTGAATTTAATTGCCATTACTTCGGCTGTGTTTGCACACAGTTTCCAAGATGCAGGGCATATCAGAGCCATGTGTAACTGACAAGAGTGCAGCAGCAACAACAAAAAAAAAGGATTTATTCCTGGAACTCATCGCAGGATTTAAGAGAAACATCTGACTTTCAAAGTTGGAATTGGTTAATCTAGTGGATTTTTATTTATTTTTTTTTTTTACATGAAATTTAAGACATAAATTAAATGCACAATTGTGTCCAACATTAGTTAATAATCTTGGTCCTGACAGCATGTCAATCAGAACAGTGAAACGTTGCTGGATGTGAGACACTGTAAAACACCGTTAAAAAAAAAAAAAAAAGTCAACAAGGGTGTATTTTTATTTAAATGCAGTTGCCTTGTTTAAAACCTTGGTTTATTCTCAATTTAGGTGGTTTTGTTGCATGCCTTATTGGGTGCATGCAAATGTACGTGTTTTTGTTGCAAGAATCAATTTAAATATATTTTTTTTTCATTTATTATTCAGGGATCTCCAGCTTAATAAAGCCCTCTGCCAAATTAATACCCACGTTTCATATGCTTGCATTGCCATTTAGCTATTTTCTACTTCCATTTCTTACCTGAGCAAAATGACATATTTTTACACGTTTGTTCTTTATTTTGAATCTTTTTATTTTTTTGAAAATGGGGCCCATCCAATTGAATTTCAGCGTTGGTTCTGTGGATATAACGTTTGGGCTGAGACCACCAATTCACGACAGTTTGAGCGTTGTTATATTTTGCTCTGGAGGTTTAAGTTTTGTTCTGCATTAAAACTTATTTTTCCATTTGACTTGTATAAAATAGGACTAATTATAACCCCTAATCAAACTTAACCTCTTAATTGACCTAATGCTGCAAGGTATTATCTACTGCACATGTGTCAAACTCAAAGCCCGTGGGCCAAATCCGGCCCGCCATGGCTTTCTATGTGGCCTTCTAGATTCTAAACACCAAGTGTGCTTAAATATTATGTTGTCAGTCAAATCGGTGCAGTTTTTATCTGTTAACTGTCAAATTATATCAATCAGTCCCTCCAGTTTCTCGAAAATTATTGTGGAAATTCACACAAAATCAACAAATTCCTGTACTTTCCTTCACTAATAATTGGGAGTTTATTGCAGATTTTTCTCAAAAATTGTCAAAAACTGTCTTAATTGTCCTAAACAGCTGCCTCAGCCTTAACTGATATCATAAATAAGCTGAAATATTGCAAATATTTCCAAATTAGTACCACAAACACAAAAAAGTAAAACACAAAAGGTAACACAAAATCCTGGAGGGACTGAAATACGTTCAATAATATTTAATTTTGAGAATTTATTGGTATCTTAAGAGTTTGTGAACAGGTTTTATCAACATATTCTGGCACATCCGGCCCTTTAAGAGCTTGATTTGGCCCAAAACAAAAATGAGTTTGACACCCCTGATCTACTGGAATCATATATACTCATTCCCCTGTAGAGGACAATGAGCATAATGTAGAAAATCACTGTAATTGAGGATATTATGTAAAATTTACTTTTGACCTTCATTTCATGTTATGATATTCTCTCATCAAAAATATACTTGCAGTGTTGCTTTGATTCTTTCACGCATGCTTCATAAATCTCCTATGGCAGCCATTCAGGGGGAGCGCAAGTGCTTGCCCATACAATGCGCTGCGTATTTATCCAAAGCTCTGCCTTGTTATCTGCCGTGCATGCGTAGACGAAACCCTGCAGCTGTATTTTTTCAGCATGTGTGCATTCACACCGGCAGAGTACTTCACACCTACCATATGCAGGGGGTTGTTCCTGAAACGTTTCACTCCGAAACCTGCTTTCAAACATTCCGATGCGAGACACTCCGGTCCCTGGAGACTTGGAAAGCTTTCTGGACATGTGGCTCGCAGTAAAAATGTAGTGGTTTTAATGAAGAGCGGCTCCATGTAAACAGGGCCTATAAACGGGACCGCAAAGACCGAGATGAGCAGTTCTAAAAGCTGTTGAATGACAAGAAGGTGTTGTTGGGGTTTCCCTCCCACCGCCATTATTATAAACCCTGACAGATTTATTTAAACACATCTTGCTAAATCGACTTAGTACATTTTAAGCAAAGTGTGTTTGGGAAACAAATGTTTACATCATGGAAAACTGGCCCTAATGTGTGTTTATGCCAAAGATCTGTTTGTTCAATCCAAATTTGGAAATGAACCCTTGCAGAATTGGTTTGAAGTGTAAGTTTATCTGGGGAAAATATAACTTATGCTTGAAAGAGTGTGTTGTTTGCACTTACTTGGATTGAGATGGTGGCACCGTTCAAAGGAGGGCGAGAGCTCAGAGAATTTCACTTGATTGTTGAGGGGAGAAAACAACAAATTTGCCGTCAGTGTGTGGAATCTGGCACTGGGATTTTATGGTGATTAGAAAAATCTGATCATTTAGTTGACTGAACATTAATGTTGGGATTCCCTGGTTACTATGGGTTTTATGATGCTTAGGAAAGAATCCCCCCTCCCAACTAATTCTAAACTCATGCTGTTTTTGAAGTCAGCAGAGCTTGGAGGGAATTTCTTGGGAAACAGTTACAGTGATAGATTTGATGACTCATTCCCAGGGACCCTTGTCTCCAGTTCATCTTATGGTTTCTTCTTTGTTCGACCCGTCAAGAAACAGATCTGTTTCTCATTATTGATGAACTCAAACTTTTGAGTGTTCTTTATTTATTTATTTATTTTTTCCATTTTGAGACAGGTTAGGAAAGCTGATTTAAGAAAAATTCATTTTAAACAGCTGACACCAAAATAATATGGAACCCTCACTTATTTTAAGGGTAGTTATGTGTATCTTGTGTGTTTTTGCTGAGCAAACAATTTGTCTAATTTTGGAGTGTTTTGCAGCTCTTTAATGTAGCATCGTGTTGAGCTCTTCCTGGAGCTAAAATTGCTGCACAAGCAAACTATAAAGACAAACTGTTTTATGAGGGTAATAAGTGCCAAAATACTGAGGACATTTTCAAGGGTAGCAAGTATCTTCTTTCTCCGTGTTTTATTCTGAATCTATGAGGGAGTTGCTCTTTTCTTTGAGTTCACAAAGATTAAACATGAACAATGTCTGCTGAAGTAAAGCTCCGTCTTCTGCTTCAGCTGCTGCTGCTGGCGAGTCCAAGAAGCTTCTGTCTGGGGGAATATTCTAAAGCACGACGTGGCAAAATGACTAAATCCCGGCATATACTTCATAGCAACAGAGAAATGTGTTCTCTTTTCCAGGGTAACAAGAAATTTGCGTCATTTCTTGCTTGCCCTGGTTTGGGAGCTCTTGTAGCTTTGATTCACGTTCTGGGCAGAACATTTTTCTTGTGTGGAGTCCGAGAAACATTAAGTGGGTGTGCTGCAGTGTGAGAAACCCGTAAAGATTTCATTTTGGTGCTTGGTTAGAGTGAAATTACCTTGCTGTCAAGAAGAACTTTGTTGTTGTCCTTACAGCCTGGAGCAAAAGAACTAATTTATCTGTTCTTGTGGACTATGCACAGGCTTTAAAAGCCTTTGAGTCAACTCTTTGTCGCAATACTTAGCCTAAATGACCACTCTGTCCGAGTATACCACATTACTAGGAGAGATGGTGTTTTTTTTTTTGTTTGTTTTTTCTTCTAGTAACATTGTAGTAACAGCAACAGACCCATTGCAGTGTGATGTCACAAATGCCATCTGCTTTCTTTGGTTTCCCACTGGTTGGCTAAAGAAACGCACTACAAACGGGAAACAAGGAATATGTGGGAAGTGAAAATCATTAAAAAAAAGGAAAAATGAAAAAAAGAAAATCTGAGAACTGAATATAAAAATGCCATGTGGAGATGAATGTTCACAGAAGCTTATTCAGAGGAAATGTGTCATTTCCCCCCCGCCCCTTCCTGAAGACATAAAAACATAATAACTAGGGTGGTATAATGTTGTGCAGTCGGATCCCTTTGAGCTCCTTTTCACAAACATACAAGTTGCAGCTAACGTGTTTGTCCCGAGCGAAAACCGTTGCAACGTCCAGTGTTTTGTCTGGTGTTAGTCTTCCTTTTTGGAGTTTTGCTACTTATAAAATGCAGTTTATGTTAAGAAAGTTGGAGTGGACAAAACATGTGTGAGGTATTTTGCAAATGCCAGACAATTCATTGGTGCAAGGCAAAACTGGTTCTTGATGCGGACTAAGAGTAAAGTGGGATGACACTGGGAGTCAATTCTTCCCCAGTGTCATAGCATCTTAATGGTAATTGTAAGTTGTTGAGAGCTGTCCACAGGGGGGCAAAGGTCCATTACAATGAAGAGACGTCAGCTTAGCCATTGTTTCTTTTAGTCCTAAATGCGACTCTGACAGCGATGTTGATTCTGACAGTTTTTACATTCATTACAAGCGTCATTAGCAGAGTCATTAACCCTGAGAGGAAATATTGACCACTGACTGGAGACCCTTATCCGTTCTTAGAATCTAGTAATAAAGCTTGTAAATAGTGACTACAAATGTAAGTTTGCAAGAACATAAGTGTGGATAATGTTAATTACATTGTGGTTCTTATCCAGCAAAACATTGGGCTTATACTCCTGCTTTCTTTACAATTTAAGTAAATGCAACAATGTACTTTAGATAAGTGTGTTATCTTGCCCCCACACAGATTTGCATACAGCAATCGTCGATGTTGTACACATAATAAAAGAAAGGGCAGCCAGCCGAGGCATTAGTGTAAGAACCAAAGACGAGATACTAAATGTTTCTGTCTGATACGTCCTGTCTGACACTCAGACCATGTAAATTCAAAACTACAATGGATGAAAACATTGAATACTAATTATTTAGTTAGAGAATTAGTTAAATTATAACCAGCCTTGTCCCTACGGCTCACACTTGATCGAAATACACAAAAACTGCAATAAACGAGTTCCACATGGGCACTGAAATCCCCAAATAAATAAAAAATAAGTGTGAAAATAAATCAAAGTCAAAAGTTGTTTGCAGTGCAATAACATAAGACATATGTAGAATAGCATCACGTGTGTAATCTTGAAGCTGATGGTCTACAGCAGCAAGAAGACCACACCGGTCGCGACTCTTGTCTAGTGAGAACAGGAAAGCAAGTCTAAAATTCACACAGTGTCAAACATTTAGCGGTGACAAATATGGAAAACTGCTGCCTGGTAATGCAAGTTTCAATTTCAGCCGCACCATTCAGATGGTCAGGAATGGTCAGAATTTGCAGTAAACAGCATTAAAGCATATTCTAATGGCTACTTACAGAAAAAACATTCACCGTCTCACTCAGGTGAGCACTTTTGACACGTAGTGGAATGTGAAATTTGTATTATGGATGTAAATCAGATAGATCTGTGACGGTGTCATTTCAGTGTGGAGAAAAGTCTCAGACCAATGTTTCTTTCTCCCTGCTGAATCTATATGAAAGACGATACAAATGCAGTTTGTTTTTTTTAGCAAACATATATGTACTTTCACACGTATGCTGGAAACGAACCACTGACGGCAGAGTGAACTTGCCATCAGTGGTATAAGAAGTAAAATGTGTAACATCCTATCTCGTCCAACATAGAATATTACATACAAAGCTCTCAACAAATCTTGACACTGCAACAGAAATATAGAGAGCAAGCATTTTTCTTTGCCTGATTGTGCTTGGAAGATTATTTATTATGTATGATGGATGTGGTTATACTGTCTCCATGGCCAATTCAATAAGCAGGTCTTAATATTTCTGTAACTGGTCCAAAATGGGCTCGATGAAATAAAAATATTGCCCACTGTTGCTCTGACTGATAGTCAGGGTTTTAGGAATATAAAAGCTTTTGGTAATTTATTTATTTATTTTTCATTTTCATATCCTTTTCATAAAACGTTAACCCCATGCAGAGTAAAGGATTATGTTGGCTGAACAAACCCTGCGGCCATTGTTTGCAGCTCTGGATTTACAAGCTGCTGTCGATGCTAGGCCCAGAATCAATTGTAAATATTACGTAAAGTTATGAAATCACAGTTTGATGTTAAGCCAGGGGCCCCGTGTGTTAAAACGGCACAGGAATGGAAGGGATTCTCTAAAAAGAAATGTATAAAATGCTTGGAACTTCCATTTTGTTTGCCCCGATTTTAAAGGGCTGTCCTTTCAGATGCCAAATGGGACAAAGTCCAAAGGAAGCCTGCTCTGCTGCAGCAGAATTTACATGTGAAATGAAAACGGTAACATTCAATTTACATTGTCACACACCAGTGCAGCTGTTAGAAATGGGTTCACCTAAGTCCATATTTAAGACCTAAGTTCATATTTATCAAGATCTCCAAACAGGCACAATATTCAACGCCAGAAAGTATTTGAAGTTACTGTTGCTGAACTTGCTGAACTTAACTGTTAATGTTTTAGAAAATTGGGGGAGAAATTTAAAAAAATATATAAATTTGGATGATATTTTGAAACACAAAATCATCTACTAAAAAAAGCTACTTTCTGCAAAGTGTGATTGGGGAAAAGTTTTCACTTTTCTTTTGCAGCGATCGTTACTCATATTGACGCTGAGTGTTTCTTGAAAGATCTCAGTTGGTGTCTCTTGGCTCTACTCTTCTTGGAGGAAAAATGTGTAGGAATAAATATTGGGTTTTCATTAGCATTCACAGCTTTCCTGCCTGTGAGAACGAATGGCTGATGGTAATTACTCTTAATGAGATCACGGGGTTGTCTGCTGGGTGTGTTTCTCCAAATTGCTCCCAGCGAGGGGTCTGAAGCAGGATAGGGTTGGTGGGGGGGGTGATAAAGGTAGGGGGCCAGAGCTGTTTGCTTAGCGTTTCGGGGCCAGGACCTTTAGTGGCAGCACTTGTCACTCAGTGAGCAGTGAAACATGTCATGCATTTGTCTTCTTTTGTCCTCCTTGTTTGTTTGTCTAGCTGAGATAACCACACAGAGGTGCTGCTTGTCTTGGCAGCATTGTCAAAAACTCTTGTCAATGCCCCGTCTCCCCTCATTTGTCGCTTTGCTACTTGTCATTTGGCCAGTACTTTCAGCCTGCAGGGGGTAGCTCAGGCAATAAGTTAATCTATTAAAAACTAATTGTCTCCTCCTACCCTGTTGCTTGGACAAACAGTGAAGCGAGGGGGAAGTTGAGCTTTGTTGGCCTATAAAGGTCGTACGGGTAGAGGAGCTGGCAAGTGTCACTGCGTGGATCTCCTCAGCCGTTTCTGAGGAAAACAAAAAACTGGGGCCTTCTTGAAGTTTCTCTTTTCCTAATTCTGAGGCAGCCTGTGTAGGTTATCTTTTTGCATCTTTGGGATGTTGGGGGAAATGAATCTGGTTCTCCTGTTGGTGTGTTTTTCCGGTGCCGACGCTCGTATTTGGGCCTGGATGCTCAACATGCCTCACGGCCCTCCCAAAGACGGAGCTAAAGTTCTTAGAGAGAACTCTCCTGTGGCCAAAGAACTCACAGTAAGAATTTCTAACTTTTGTTTTAAGGCATTATCCTGTAAAAGTACTCAGTTACACATCTTCAACAGGAATTAAAAAAAAAAAAAAGTTTATTTTATTTTGTCTGCAGACTGTGTGCGACAGCGACAGAGCTTGTGGACGCGGTTTCTCGTGTGATCGTCACTTTGGTCTCTGTGTGCCTTTACGTGGAGAGGGTCAGTACTGTCGGAGGGACACTCAGTGTGTCCGTGGACTCCTCTGCATGTTTGGGAAGTGTCACCGCAGCATTCCCAATGGACAAGAGGGTAAGGATATGAACATAAAATCAAATCTTAAAACCTTTTCAAGGTCCTTACGCAGACTGGAAAGTATGGGGTTTGATTTCCGTATTTTCAAGGTCTGGATAAGTAGATTTGTTTCTTCTTTCTTCCTTTTTCTTTCCTTCTTTATGTCCTTCCATTATTCTTTTTCTTTGTGTTCTTTCCTTCATTGTGTCCTTCTTTCATTCTTTACGTCCTCCTTTCCTTCCTTGCAACATTTTCTCCTCCTTTTCTTTCTTCCTTCTATATTTTCCACATTCCCCTCTATCTTTGTCTTTCCCTCTGTATGTCCTTCTTTCTTCTCATCTTTATGTGCTCCCTTCTTTGCAAGGGAGCACATATTTAAAGCAGTAGAAATGTCTATGTATTTTCATAGTAAACTTTTGGTATTTAAAATTTTGAAAAGAACATAAAATCCTATAAACCCTGCAAAATTTAATCTCAAGACATTTTTTGGGGAAAAAAAGCGTAGTTAACCTGCTGTCTAATTCCTTCATTTTCTGAATCAGGCTCCAGGTGTAAAGCTGACAGAGACTGTGGGCCTTCGATGTGTTGCGCTCGACATCATGGCGAGACGGTGTGCAAAAAGCGCCTGGCTCGCAAAGAGAGTTGCTATGTTCCCGATGGCGGCCTGGCGTTCAGCATCAACCAGATCTGCCCGTGCAAGGAAGGTCTGCTGTGTCGGGAAGACGGCAGACAGAACCGCAGAGAGTGAGTACTCCCATTTAAACTGAAGTGGTTCCCTCAACAGACAACGAATCATGTGAGAAGCCATAAAATAATAATAATAATAATAATGTTCCCAAAGCTTAAGGTTTTATTTGTCCATTTTTAAAAGTCAACCAAAACATTAGCAGAAATATTTGATAAGTTTCCATTTGATACAATTACACAAAATATATGATTAAAATGACAAAAATATATATATATTTTTTTCAGTTGGATAATTTTAGAAGCAGCGCCTCTAGTTGACATACTTTGCAGTTTATTAAGAAATAGTTATTTTTGTAAAAAGTACTGACTTTACTCTTCTTACAATGTTCTTTAGATTTTATTTAATTTATTTTGGAGGAAACGTATTGGGCAATCAAAACATAACTTATTGTTCCTTGTCTTTCAGGAGGGACTTTACCTATCAACCAGAACGGACGAGATGGACCTGCCAAGGGTCCAAACCTTAACATAAGGCCTCAAGATTAAATCTATTTATTATGTAAATATGATGTGTACAGAATAAATGTTTGTATTTACATGTGCTGTTTTGAAAGATGCCATTAGATTAACGTAGTGAATATCTAGAAAAGCACTACTCTGCTCTGTGTAGCTGGGTTGAACTAGGCTTCAGTCTCATAAAACATCTTCTTTGTGTATTTAGTGATGTTTTCATTGGGAAAAAAAAAAAAAAGTGTGGTATGTATTTGTAATCAGACCCCGATTAAATATTTTGTGGAAAAACTTTTCGTGACAGATACACCTATGTTATTTGGGTACGTCTCTACCAGCTCACTGTTCTCTGTAAGAGAAGCCGTGAACAGTTACTTTGTCTCCTTTCTGAGCACATTTCTTGAAGCACGTTTTTGGATCCCATGGTTCACTTGCATAACACAGAGGAGGAATCCAGCAACTCTCAATTGTTAGCATCGACAGGTGCTTGAAACACTAGCTGTCCCATTACACTCTTCTAGATCCGTATCTTCTTCGGTCAAACCTTTACCATTCCCCCAGTCGCTCCATTTAGATGCTAATTGTCTGCAGCTCGACTCTTTCAGATGAAAGGTTACTGAGTGCAGTTTTTCTGTGAACAACCTTAGTGTCTAGTCTCGTTTCTTCTCATTCTTCAGAGTTTACAAAAAAATAAATAAATAAATAAAAATGGTAAGGTGGGTTTTGATATTGAGCCACTAAAATGCATTAAAGCTTACAAGTGAAAGTCTGGTGCAAATAGCAGGTATTTAATTTCTTAACAAATATAATTGAGAAACAATGCAACAAATCCATTCTAAGACACAAGCCAATATTACAAATTATTAGCAGGAATGACTAAGAAGAAAGCCACAAGACGGCTAGTATGTAGCTTAAAAACAAGCCAATAAGGAAGCACATTTCACACGCACAAAAAGCCAGGTTAAACAAAAGTGATATCTAATAGCACAAGACTGTGAGGAACCCGATATTTGTCAGTGCTACAAAACCAGAGGCCTATCACCTGAACTTTAGAACACTACGGTCTGTGTGCGCCTCATCGTATCTGAGCTACCATCACATTTTAGAGTATCTTTACATGTCTGTTTGATCCACTGTGGGATTAATAAGTGACTACACTATTCAATTTGCAACTTTAAGGGTTCTCATGTGATGGAGGCCAAAATGATCCAGATGTAGAACCCTCTCTCTGCATGTTTCTCTTTTTTAACAATCTCATAAAGAGGTGCTGTTGAAACTGAAATAGGCTGTTAAGTGTTTAAGTGTGTAGTAAAAAAAAACAAACAAAAAAACAAAAAACAAAACAAGATCACTGTGTATTTAGAATAGAATGGCATCGCCCTGAATTCCAGCACTAATTCTGTTTGGACACATGCAGGTCATGAAAGCAGATTTATTTGACTATTTTTCTAGTTTGTTCCATGTTTCATCAAAAATAAATGGTAGTTTAAAGCACATGCAAAGTGCTGATTCCACTTCATTTGTAACAACGAAGTAAAAACAGAATAAATTTAGGGGGCAAAAACGTTTTCGGTTCTATGTAGTATACAGATAAGACAGTTGTGCCGTATGTAATGACCTATTAAACACCAAAAAATTGAAGTTTGCATGTAAAGTTGTGTTAAAAAAAATTATAAAAAAAAGATAATTTCTTATGAAACATTGAAAATAAACCTTATTAGGTTTATTTTCAACATTACATTAGGAAAGCTACAGATGTTGAAATGACTTTTATTCAGTTTATAAAAGTTTATCTTTTTTGTAGTGTGAATATTGATGTAAGTTTTTTACAGAATGTTTGACTTCCCTTAAAAAATGTCACGCTTTGAGACTTTTTCATCCCATCCTTTATTGTCATCCTTTAATTCAAAACCTTTCAGTGTCCATTGTATGAACCTTGGCCGTTTCTTTTCACCAATCTGCAGAATAGGTAACACTAATGGTCATTTAAGAGTCTTCAGTCTAAGGAGCACAGAGGGCTTTTGTGAAAAGCTTCACAATGGACCTCTTAAACCAGTCATGCCAGTGGGAAAATTGGAGACAGGAGAATGATTGAAAGCCATTTACCCTCATCTACCACAGTATAAAATGCCTCCTTGAGTTGCCTCAGAGCTAGTTTACAGACAACCTGCAAAGGAGATATGGTGATCCCCTGACATTCAGCAGGCTAAAGGTGTTAGCTTCATAAGGTGAGACACAATTTCTCTTTTACAGATTTGATCTTATCCCAAAATATGTTTTTTTTTTATTTTTTTAAATAAATTCTCTATTTTACTTTGCAGCATCTCACCATGGCTTCATTTGTTGCACTGCTACTGAGTTTACCCGTTGCACTGACATGCGCGCCACAAAAAGCAGGTAAAAACCAGATTTGTGAAAAGGCTAATATACACTTTCACTTTCTTCTGAGACTCGTCCAGAACTGCTGCAAATTCCTAAAATTGAAAATGATCCTGATATTTATTTATTTTGCATGTTATGTCATTTCAATCCAAAATATGAAATAATTCAGGCTTGATTTTAAAAGTGAGAAATTTTGTTTTTTCCTTTTTTGTAGCTTGGTGTTGAAGTTAGACTAAAGTAAATTAAATAAATAAAACTCTTGTAAAGATACTGAGAAAAAAAGCCATGTTTTTTTTTTTTCTTTTTTAAAGTTATGTTTTGATAGATGCACTTTTTAAATGGAAAATTAGGTCATTACAAAAGTTGTTACCAAATGCCTGGACACATTTTAAGTCTGTTTGATTTGTTTTCCAGACTATGTTGTAGTCTCCTGTTTTCCTAACGCCATCATCGCCAATGTGCCAGAGTGTCCTTATGGCTGGGAGATAGACCAGCTGTCCCTGGGTGGAGTGTGTTACACTGGAATACACAGCCCAGGGTACTACCGCTTCATTATACCAGACCTAACACCAAGAAACCATTCGTACTGCGGCACACAATCCGAGGTAAGGCGCCTGCATAAGAAGAGAAGCAATGCTGACGATACTCTCATTCCGCGCTTTTCCCGGTGTTCTTTTAATTCAGTATATGCCAGGCAAAGATGCCAAGTACATCTTCTACAACTCCATCGTCTCCAACGATACTTCGCTGACGGTCAGAAACCAGCCGGTCAACTACACCTTCAGCTGCGTATACCGAGCAGCCTACCTGGTAAATAACGCAGTCTTCAGTCAGAGGTAAGCACCAGCTCAAGGCACCATGCAACCAAGAATACTCTCTGAAGCATATGTGCATGCTAACACAACGACTTGTAGTGGTTTTACTAAACCCTCTGCTTTTTCTAGAGTTGCTACAGTTTATGTCAACAATGGGAGTTTAGGGACTTTTAGATCACAGTTGTCTATGAACGTGTTCACGGTGAGTCACTCCAGTTTCTCTCCTTGTCAACGCCTCTGTAATTCAATGAAAACATTTCTTTCTGGAAACGCTCTTTTTGTGGGCATGAGTTTTTATTTTCTTTCCTTTAAAATGACTGCATGATGAAAAGGACACCAAAAATCCTGTATTTCGTAGAACTCTAAGTTCCTGTATGCTAAGGACGCTCCCTATGTGATTGACACCTCTGAGATTGGCTCTGAAGTTTTTATCGGTATTGAAGCAAAAGGTCTAAGTAATAGGTACACAAGCATTTTCTTTAACGATTAAACTTGAAATAAGATATATATTTATATATATATATATATAGAACTATATCCACAATGCCAAATGCTGAATCCAACTGTATTTAAACCATCAGATTCAAAGTTGTTATCAACAACTGCTGGGCGACTCCAACTCCTTACTCAACAGACAGAAAGAGGTGGAGTCTTATCATCAACAGGTGCCCAAACATTTATTGTCTCTTGATAAGGATCCATTCCTTGAAGATATTTGTTTGTGCAACAACTTCCACATTTTTGTTTTCTACCAGCTGTCCTGCTGACTACACGGTGACCATTTTCGATAATGCCAAGGACAGCCGCTCCACGTTTAAGTTCAACTCCTTCCGCTTCCAGCGACTGGAGAAGGTGTCCACCGTGTGGCTTCACTGCGAGGTCCACATCTGTGATGCAGAGAGGCTGGTCTGTCAGCCTGTGAGTACATTGCAAATATGTAATCACAAACATGAAAGAACTTTAATAATCTTCCCCCTTTTGTAGTCGGAATACAAACATGTCCTTAATCGACACGTTTATTTGCATGGCACATTTCGGCAACATGGCCGATCAAAGTGATTCACATCATAAAAGCACAAAATTCAACGATTGAAATATTGCATTTTTCCAAGTTAGTGTTTGATTTATTATGGTACAAAAGAAACTCTAAAACAGGTGTGTTTTTTAGGCACCATGTAGATTAAGTGGAACTCATTGTGAACATTGTCTAAAGTTAATATTGTTGCTTTTCTCTGAAGAGTCCGTGCTCTAAGAGGTCGCTGTCGTCAGAAATAGAACCGAGTGGAGGGATCCTCACCACTGAGTTTCAGATTAAAGGTACTGTAAATCTTTTTATCCGATATTTCAGTAACTTATGTTTATATGAAAGAATAACCCAACTGAAATAAAATACACACTATTGTATTTATTTCTTAACAGCCAGCGAGTCTTCTAATAAAGGGCACACAACAGGTAAACACGGGGAGTAACAATATCTGGCTGAAATGTGTTTGGACACATTTCAGCCAAAGTTTCTTTTTTTTTAGAAAGAAACTTTGAATTTCAACAAAGATTAATTGATGTATTTTATTTTTTTTTGTTCTGCATTTTCTTTAAATATTGTATTATAAAACTGGATTTAAAGGGGAAGAAATGTACTGGTAAACATGTTGTGAAAACTGTTCTCAGTTTTTTTTTTTCCTGTGTCTCTTCAGGCACCTCTCTTCTCATCCCACTTATGGTCACGGCAAACATTTTCTTCGATTTAGTAAATGTGTTGAAAATGTAAAACAATAAATATCTGTTGAGTATACAAACCACCAGCACATGTTCAATCACAAAGCGAAGTGTGTGTCACCCCAAGTCTCAGGGAGCGTATGAATACATTCCCCAGTTAAAGGACTGATCTGCATTTAGTATATCTAGAAAGGCTTAAAAAAAACTTAAGTGTACTTTTATTTCCAATAAAGATCACTGAAAATGTTCTGTTTTTTTTTTTTAAGGCAAAAAAACTTTATTGTTGGTATTTCCTTGTTTCAGGTAAATAATTACAGTTGAGGCACAACACTACAACCAAATCAAGAACATAAATGAGGTAGATAAACAGAAGTGCTGATGCATTAGAGAAAAACAAAATAAACATAATTCATTTTAGTCATAAAAAGTTTAATCTAGAGGAGATAAATGTTTTGTTACGCATGTATTTCACAATATCATATCTTTCTGAGGTATGTTTTCATGCTTTTCTATTTCTGCAACATGAACCCAAACTGTCAAAACTTCACAAATGTTCAGGTCAGGACAGAACTTTCTGTCACTGATGAGATGATCGCTTCATTTTCTGTACTTTTAGTTGAGAATAAAGAGAGGCTTTTTCTTTGTCACAGTGCGCATTCATTTTAAGAGTTGATTTTTGCTGTCGACTCAAAAGTATCTGCATGTTTCTTATAGAATTATGAGAATCGATATCATATGAGTTGAAGTTAGGCATGTACCCATATGACAATTTGAGTCTGTATCGATATCCGGTTGCTGCTACGGCCAATTTACAATAGTTACCGATATAATTTACATTTCACTAGCCTGTCGAAACTACGATAAATGATAAATGATGATAAAAAATACCACATGGCTAACCCCCTCCCAAAACTGAAACAGCAACAAGATAAGAATACTTTTACTTATCAGACCAATATGAAAAAAAAAGACTTACAACAGCACCTATAGCAACGTTGTTTGTGATACATTGTGTTTCCCTTGTAAAAAAAAAAAAAAAAAAAAGAAAAAGTTAATATCTGTCGACAAGAGCCTCAACTCTCTCTACTGTTGAAGAAGTCATCAACTATCACCTTATTCTTGCAACAAGCACATGAAAAAAACCCACTTCGTCAAAGTGTGTGTGAGACAGAGAACACCATCCTGCTTCTTCTTACAACACCTAGACATGCACTGTGGTCATCGATGATTTGGGTTGGATTAACTGGGACTTTGCAACTGCAGATCTCATCACTTCTTGTTTCTTTGGAAGGGAGAAAAAAACCCAAAAAGATAAAAGAGCAAAGCATTCAGGAGACTATGCATACTGGGCAGATGTTGCCATGCAAAAAGTTTTATTCCATTTCAACTTTTTTTTTTTTTTACAGTATTTCGGACTACCACCACAAATTTCAGTGTTTATTGAAATACACTGAAATTTGTGGCTGTACTCTGACATGCTCTAGAATCTTGTGAGATGAACCGAACACATGCAATGAGTATTTGTAAAGCACTTTTTGATTTAACTCTGGGTTAGATTTCTCCACAACCTTATCTCCGACCTGTCTGCGGTGTTCCTTGGTCTTTGTGATGCTGATTATATATTGCTTTCTAATAGACTTCACAGGACAGCTGGATTTACACTAGGATTACATTACCCACATGTGGACTCTATTTCCTAAAACACTAGCTTCTCAAAGGTATCAAACTAAAGTGGGTTGAATACAAACGCACAAAACCCCTTGCAGATTTTTATTTATAAAAACTTAAACCGTGCATCCTTTTTTATTCCACTTAACAGTTATGTGACACTTGGTGTGTGTTTATCACATAAAATCCCAGAAAATACATTGATACAGTTTCTGGTTGCGATACGGTAACACGTGGAAGAGGTCAAGAGTGTGAAAACTTGTGCGTGTAACCATAGACAGACTTTATTAAGGAGACATTTTGAAATAAATGAGAAAAATAATTCTAAATCTTTTTTTTTTAACTGAACAATTTCCAAAGACGATTCCTTCATTCTGAATGTGGAATAGAAAATTGTGACTAAAATGTTTTACAGAGAATAGAATAGAAATAAATTGCAAAATCATTATCAAGTCTCTGTATTATTCAAAAATACATTTAGAAACATTATAATATTGTTATAATGTTCTGATGCTGCATTTGAAAGCAAGTGCAGCAAGTGGTGGACCCTACAGCATAAGAAGTGGATGATTAAAAAGTGCTGAAAACCCTGAATGTATTGAAACACTATTTTTAACAATTTAAGTTGAATTTGTGTTGTAAATTGAATCATTTAAAAAGAAAAATAATATGAGGGACTGTTTAATACTCAACATTTTTCTTTCAACCTACCTCCATTTGCACCTTGAGACCGTCACCCTGTAGTGAGCTGAGCGAATTCAGAGTAGGATTGAATCCAGCTTTGTTCAGCAGCCAATAGGTCTTCTGGACTCCCTTACCCTGGCAGAAAATTGTATTCTGTTCATAAAGCAAGCAGTGCACACCTTAAAAAAATATAAAACACACAAAAATGTTGGCAAGTCACCTTCATTTCGATGTCCCCTCTTTCTTTCAACTCAAAGGATCCAGCTTGAACAAGAATATCAGCTGTGGACTGAGATATGTGAATCCTTAGTGCTGTATGCAATAAAAAGAATGCCTTGGGTTACTAAACCACCACTCAATGAAATAGTAACAGGAATACATCTGAATGTCATCAAATTAGAATTTATAGAATACATATCTGTAATATCAAACCAATAACTTTGTCTAGTGTCATCTGTTCCTTTGAGTTTTATTACTGTCTTGTAACAGAGATGTAAATGTTAGCTTATCAACAGTGTATTCAGCATCAATGTGATTGGAAGATTACAGAGCAAGCAGATGGAAAGATGTCAAACTCTCAGACAAATAGAGTAAATTAATTTCTGAGGATTTAAGCTGAGAAGCCTGTGGAAGATATAGTCAAGTTTACTATGTGGACACTTCAGATGTTACTTTTCATACATTCTTAAAATCCAGCAAATCTGGTGTCAAGCATTTGTGCGCTAACAAAATCAGAGGATCTGTCAAAAAAAAACAAAAAAACTAACAAAAATGTCATCAATCATTTGAGCTCTCTTTGTTCTGCCTTTTCCATCTGTAAGACCGTTATTTTAGGTATGATAAAGGATAAAAAGGAAAAAAAAAGGTGACCTTGTGTTTCTGACCACCAGGGGTTGCTGCAACCTTTAGATGCCCTTAATATTTTAAAATTTACAACGTTATGTTTGCACTAAATAAAACGCAAACCACTGGCAGCATTTCAGTTTGAATTGGGTAATGTAAAATTAGGATCCTGGTTGACATTGGATGACTTCTCTTTAAACTTTTATTAATATCTTTTAAATGATAGCGCTACAAACAAACAAACAGGATCTTGGGTTTTGATATCAAGCTTCAAGTTGGAGTGAGTGTCAACAGCCTTTTTTTAATTGAGAAATCTAGAAAGTTTGACTCTATTCATACTTTGTTGTAGTGGAATGTATGAATTATTAATTCATAACACAGGAAAATGAATTAATTATTCAATACATTTGAGTTATACAGTAAGTCTACGCCTTAATATCAATGCAATGTCAGTCCTAAAATAATCCGTGCGGTTAAAGCATTTTATCTGTTGGTTTAAGAGTTTTACTAGTGTTTTTTGCCACCTTAAGAGAAACACTTTCCTTTCTTTTAAAGAACCATCTTGTAAATGAAATTTACATAGACAGTATGTTAGCAGATGTACCAAATTGCAGCTAACTCAAATTCTTCCATTTTCGTCAGGTTTGATTTCACTCCCTCTCCGAGACCACTAGAGAATCTCCATTCCAAAATGTATTACAATAATGTTCAGTTCCCTCATCTGTGGAAAAGAAATGTGTGTAACTTTTGCAGAAGACTTAACTTACGTAAGCCGTTGCTCTCCATGCGTGAGGCTGTGTTTACTGTATCACCAAAGAGGCAGTAGCGAGGCATAGTGGTTCCCACCACTCCAGCAACCACTGGACCTACATGAACCAGACAAGTACAGTTGGACGGTTCAAGAAATGTTTGGGTGGAAATTACTCATGTTATTTCACACCAGTTCTAAACCTTAGTCAAACATTTGCAACAATGAACTCAAACCAGTCGTGTTTTTGTGTTGGGATTCTTCCTAAATATTGACAAATGTCAAACAGTTGCAACAGTTGCAGCACTAATGCAGACAAACACAATAGATGTTTTGCAAAAAGTCTCATTTTCTTTTTGTGAGTTTTTACAAATAAAGATCAGAACATAAGGGTTGCTTATGTATCTCACTCATTTGTTCTGATACCCCTAATTAAGAGCAACCAGTTTCCTTCAGAAGTCATTTAATAAGTAAACACCGTCCACCTGTTTTTAATTTAATCCCACTGTGAGTCAAAATGTTTAGTGAAGGCCTCTGAGATTTGTTAGAGATCATTAGTTGTGGGGAAGTTCAAAGCAGGGTTATAAAACACGCAAAGCTTTTTGTTATCACAGAGACCGTTGTTCCATACAATGTCCTGAAAAGAGTATAGCACAACTTCTGACCTACCAACCAAACTCACTAATCGGGCAAGCAGAGTATTAATCGGGCTCAATGTAAATGCAAAACACACATTTATTTATATTTGCAACTGTGTTATTTTCACATAAAACATGTTGCAGTTTGTGATGGTAACATAAAAAAAATATTTGACAAGTGACAAAAAATGAAAAACGGAAAAAGGCAAAATGGAGGTGTTTCTGTTGATGCAGTCTGTTACCAGAGTGTATGCCAATGCGAATTGCAAGGATCTCATCTGGCTTGTGAGGGATTCTGAAGACCTGAATGGCGCCCAGGAAGTGCAGAGCCATCATGGATATCTCCAAAGCATGCTTGGTGCCATTGCTGATAGGAAGGCCACTTGCTACCATGTAAGCATCGCCGATGGTTTCCACCTGATAAAATAGCACAGGTGATCGGTGTTGCAACAAAGATTTCGAAACACATGCTTATCGAAGCTAAATGTTTGTTTCAAATGTACTTCTTCGTCTTTTGGCAGTTGGAAAACAACTGACTACCAACCGGTAAGGAGTGTGGACCACATGACATAAATAAATAAATGAATACATTTGATCCTGTTATGCAAAATACACTGTTTAAAGAAAAAAAAATATAACCTTACATAGCCAAATTACTATGATTCTTAACTAACTTGTTTGTCTGAATATGGTAATTCCTGCAATGCAAAATAACATGTCCAATTGTCTCACCTTTCCCACACTCACATTCCCCTGTCTGATGTTTCCCTATTAAAAATAATGTGCTGTTCAGTCTAGTGTGCCCAATTCTGAGTCATGAAATAATTGTCTCTTCTCTCCTGTTCCTTTCTGCTCTTCTCATTTCTCCAATTTTCCTCTGGATTTTATAAACCACTCATAACAGTTGCCAACTCTGTCATTTTTTTGTTTTGTTTTGTTTTGTTTTATTAAACCCTTGACTTCTGTTATACTAAACCTAACATTAATATCAACCAATACCCAATCAATTTTATTACTGGAAATTAAATCCTGTTTTGTAGTTTTACAGGACATATTATGTCATCAAACAGGCTGTAGCATGAACTTAAGCTAAGTGAATGCGACCAGCAAAAAGTTACTAGTTTCACAGTCAAGCTGTTGGAGACCAACAACCATAGACATAATATAAGAGTAGACCCCGCATTGGCCGCTCCGGCGCAGGAAATACGGCGGCCATCTTGGAGCGGTATACCCTCCTACTTTGCTCAATCAAAACAGCAGATGCCTCAGCACTGAGGCATCTGCTGTTTTGATTGAGCAAAGTAGGAGGGTATACCGCTCCAAGATGGCCGCCGTATTTCCTGCGCCGGAGCGGCCAATGCGGGGTCTACTCTTATATTATGTCTATGCCAACAACTATTCAGCTCTTTCGTCGCATAGTGAATGGTTCTTACTCTGTAGACGTCATACATCTTGATGATGTCATCAAACAGGCTGTAGAGCTCGTTGAGGAAAGTTACCACCTCCATTGCGGAGCTGGAGGAACACATGGAGGTGAAGCCC
>NW_006799946.1:3576425-3612213 GCF_000485575.1 Poecilia formosa
GGGCTTCACCTCCATGTGTTCCTCCAGCTCCGCAATGGAGGTGGTAACTTTCCTCAACGAGCTCTACAGCCTGTTTGATGACATCATCAAGATGTATGACGTCTACAGAGTAAGAACCATTCACTATGCGACGAAAGAGCTGAATAGTTGTTGGCATAGACATAATATAAGAGTAGACCCCGCATTGGCCGCTCCGGCGCAGGAAATACGGCGGCCATCTTGGAGCGGTATACCCTCCTACTTTGCTCAATCAAAACAGCAGATGCCTCAGTGCTGAGGCATCTGCTGTTTTGATTGAGCAAAGTAGGAGGGTATACCGCTCCAAGATGGCCGCCGTATTTCCTGCGCCGGAGCGGCCAATGCGGGGTCTACTCTTATATTATGTCTATGCCAACAACTATTCAGCTCTTTCGTCGCATAGTGAATGGTTCTTACTTTGTAGACGTCGTACATCTTGATGATGTCATCAAACAGGCTGTAGAGCTCGTTGAGGAAAGTTACCACCTCCATTGCGGAGCTGGAGGAACACATGGAGGTGAAGCCCACAATATCTGAGAAGAAGATGGTCACCATATCGTAGCTTTGTGGCTCCACTGACTTCCCTGCCATCAGCTGGTCTGCAATGTATCTAAAGGCAAAGAGACATGGAAAGGCTAAGAGTAGACAAAAAAAAAAAAGTTCATGTGAAAGGATTAGATGTGTGTGTATGTGGTACTTTGGTAACATGCTGGAGAGAAGCTTGTCTGCTCTGGCTTTCTCTGCTGTTAGCTGGTTGGTCCTCTCCTCCACTACTTCCTCAAGGTGATTTGCGTACTTCTCCAACTTGTCCACCATGTTATCGAGGATATTCGCATGACTACAAAAGATAAAAATGTTGATGATCTGCTTTCTCATTAAAAAGCTTTTTTTTTTTTTTGAAGGTCATTTTTATGTTAATGTGGCTGCTACCTATATTTGGACACGAAGATGCTAAAGGTTTAAATGTATCTCTAGCATTTTGAAGGGTTTGCGTCAAAACTGACTGGTATTCAGTACTTTAATAATTTAAAGTAATTCCATCAGAAACCTTACCCGTGAGTATGATGCTCCTGTGTATTCTTTATGAATGGTGTCCAAAGGTTTATGTTTGAGCTCACTGGACTATAACGCATTTTTTTTTACAATGTTCGGGAAGTTTTACTCAGATCGTGATGTTTTTCTTTTCTATCAAGTTCTGCATTTACGTATGGTTGATTTGTATCTTTACCACTGTAAACAGGTTTTCAATTATAAAACCTGTTCTACTATCTATCCTGAAAAGAGATAAACACTATTTATCCTGGAAACGGATAAATAGTAGAACAAATACTGAAAGGGGTCATACTTGTGCAACCAAAGATTTGTTTATTTTCTAAATGAAGTATACAGCCAATATGTCACCATAAATGTCAAATAGTTCTGAAATTACTTTTTTACATGACAAACACCTGCTAACTAATCAGGGGTGTGTAGACTTTATATATCCTCTGTCTGTATCAGTTATTATCAAACTGTACTATGGAATTGCTGAACAAAAAAAATAAATAAATGTGGCAAACATACCTCTCCGGACTTATGTCCTTCAGCCTCCTGCGTATAGACCCAAAAGGTGGCCGGTGGTCAGGGTTTTCGCTCCAACAGGCTTTGAGCAAGGCATTGACCTTCTCATCACACAGCTGCTCACACAGCACTGGTCTGAGAGGTTCCCCTCGGAAAGGCGTCCGCAACTGCATTATAATTTCTTGGAATATGCAGAAATAATAATAATAAAAAAACAAAACAAAACAAAAAAAACAAAAACAAGAATAATTCAATTTTTTTTGTAGTTTCAGATTACCCTTTAATATCCTATAAAATACAAGTTTATCTTCTCAGTAATTTCTAAATAAGGTGCAAAATTTGATAATAAAAGTGGGCTCCCTGAAGGACAAACAGGTGGATAAAATTACACCATGACATAAGCTCAGAAAAGTGGATTTTTCATAATGCCCCACCTTTGAGTTGCTTTTCCACGACAGGACGACTTTACAGTAAATTGTTTAATGTCAGCTATGTTGCGCAAAGAAAAAAAAAAAAAACTAACCTTTTGGGTCCAGGTTGATGTCTTGGTACGGACCTCCTTTAGAGTTATACATGAGCTCCCACATTATGATTGCAAAGCTGTAGATGTCTCCTTTGGGTGTCCCATTACATGGAAGTCCGATCTGTCTCAGGAGCTCGGGGGCTGTCCAGTACAGATCTGAGACAAACTCATATATCTTCATGTGCAACATCATGCTCCTTCATCATATCATAAATTTGATTTCAGGTCAGCTTTACCTTCATAATCAGGATTTTCCATTGGACCGAGCTTGTTTTTTCCTCCATATTTAAACTCCCATAATCCAAAACCAGAGAGCTTGATTTGTAGTCTGCTGTCCACCAGACATGTACTGGGCTTCAGATTTCCATGAAATTTAAGGGTGCTGTTGTGAATGAAGTCCATTCCCTGAATTACAAACATATTTCAATAGTAAAATAATAATAATAATAATAATAGTCAAAGATAATATTACTGAATAACAAAATAGATTTTTTTTATGACAAAGATCTAAATACCGCTCGGTATTAGCAGTATAATACAAAGCTTGCAGCACTTTAGAACCTTCAATAATAAACATACTTACATTGACAATGTCATATGCAAATGATAGCTTAAACATCCATTCCAAATCAACATCTGAAGACCCAAAAATATCCTTTAGAAACAGAATAAAATTATGTTGGAGGATTTTCTTAATTTTGCTTAGCGTGACATGAAGAAATAGAGATTTTCTACTTACTTTGAGGCTGCCTTTCTTGCAGTACTGAATGACCAGACAGATGTTGGGTGGCTCAATGCACACACCAAAGAACTGGACCAGGTTTTCATGTTTCATTTCCTTCATCTATCTTAAAATATTTAAGATGGTTAGGCACACAGTAGCTGTAATTTTGTAGTTTTCTGTTTTTTTGTTGTTTTTTTTTAAAGAAGACAGATATGTGAACTTAACTACTTTACTGTTTGTAAATGTAAAATTGTGACATATGTAAAGAATTGCTTAATACAAATTTCTCAGTTTATTCAAATCAATTCACCTATTTAGTCTTAATGCACAGTCTGATAAAAAAAAAATAAATAAAAATCCAAAAGAACATGAGGAACTTTACCAGATTGAATTCTGCAATCACTGAAGGCTTCTGGAAATTACAGTTTATGGGGTTCTTGATGTACTTGATGGCCACTTGATTTCCCTGTGTTAACACGAAAAAGTTATATCAACAGAAAGACACATACTCCCTTTTTGTGAGATTAAGTAACTTGGAAAAATCTCTCATAAAATTTCCAGTCATTTTGTTTGTAAAAAGCAATCGCTAAGCCAGTTTGTTCAGGAATTACTCAACTTAAGTGGATGATTTTTGCTCATCGTTGTCAAATAGTTATGTACTTTCCAACGCGCATTTATTTTTCCGGCAGAAGAAAGTTTCACCTGGTAGAGGCCTATGGTTGTGTAGATGTGCTCTCTGCCAGTTTTGTCCCTCAGGTCATAACTATGGCTGGAGAATGTGCTCTGACAGCTGCTGCTCCCGCTGTGACTCCCTGCAGAGCTCTGAGATACTCCCTGGTTTCCCTGGGGGGAGATACGACAGAAAATGGGCAAAAGTAGACAAGCAAACAAGCTGGAAACTGAACAAGAATCAAGGAGACATTCCATCTTTTTTAATTCTTTAACTATTTGAGCGCTCGCACAGAGGGCTCCCTGATGATCGTGATGTCGCCGTAGTTGATTATCCACCAGCTGGAGTCATCCAGCCTCGTCTGGAGCTGAAACTTTTGAAGCATGAGGACCCCAATCCACAAAACTGCCACTACACCGATGAGGGGGAAGGTCACAAGGACAGCCAGCAGGGCAATTTCTGTGTCTCAGGAAAATCATCACAGTGAATAATCTGTACTAAAAAGATTTGATGCACTTATTTATTATTCTTTTATATGTGAATTGCACTTTACCATTGGTCAGCCACTCGCAGAGTTCGTCATTAAAACCACATTCAGGGATGTCGGACGGTGGCTTTCCTTTTGGCCAAATAACAGAAGAAAACATAGATGTCGGTCTGCAAGATAGGAAATGATTCTGTTACAGAGACTGAAATGATATTGATTATTCCCTGCTTCGTAAACGTATCAACATCTTAGAGTTTTCACTTTCCGTCATGTCACAACCCCTAATGTTGATGTGTTTTCTTTAAATTGTGCGTTGATAATTTAAATTTGTTTTCATTTTTGTTTGTTTGTTTTTTTTACCTGACACTTTTGGTTTGACTTTCAAAATTCAGGATGGGTACGAACACGTTGCCGCCTTCTACACGCTGCAAGTCATAAATAGAATAGTCCATACATCTCTCCCCCTCTTCATCAAAGTGAACCAGTCCAGAAGCTCCTGCAAATAAAAAAAAGCCATCCCACATTATCTGTGTTAGATTATGTTACTACTACTTGTTCTGCTTTCTTTCCACAGATTGTGAGTATTTGCTCCCAAGAGTTGAAGAGTTTAGCGACCATTAAAAATCCTATGAAGGACTGCAGACATTCAGCAGACAGTTATTACCACACCGGGAGAAGAAATCCACTACAGGCTATTGCAAAAGAAGCTGGCTGAATTAGTTGTGAAACAAAAACAAAACACCGGGTTTGTGATTGTGAGCAGGATTTATAGTTACCGTGAAATCGAATTTTATCTCTGATTTTCAGTTTCTCCAGAAGCTGTCGGCCGTCATGAGGATCTTTCCCTTCTTTTAGAACCTCCTTCAGTCCTGTCACATACAGAAGTACTGCATCGTGGAGATAGGCTGAGTAGGGGCTAACCTGAGATTCATTAAAAAGAAAAAAAGAAAATGAAATAAAATGCTGTCACATTTGATTGGTCCTGTTATCCTTTAGGATTTTTGCTAACTCCGTTTACGCCGCACCTCACTTTCAGATGTCAGGTTACTCCAAAAAGGATGTCCTTTCAGTCTTTGAAAAACCTGTTTGAAGAAATCGTAGTACTCGTATCCTTCGTAGGACTTCTGACCAATAACGAATGTCATGTCAAAAGCTCTTGTTCCGTCCTGGGTTACTCTGTTGCTCAGGGCAGTTTTCCACCAGTTATCCTGTTTGGGAGAAAACAGTAAGAAACACAGAACATGAGTTGGACAGGGGATCTCATTTACTTTTATTAATACTACACCGATATTTATTAGTGGCATTAAAATACTTCATAACTTCGGAAAAAATGTGGACAACATGTTACCCCTACCAGTCTGTCTTGGATTAGATTAAATCTGAGCTGCTCTCACTGAGCCAGGTTCTGTTGGAGGTTTCTACCTGTTAAAGGAAAGCTCTCCTCTGAATTTATGCTGCACTCATGCTGGGTATGATGGATGTCTGGCGTGTTAAAAACTTGACTAACTACTGTAGCTACGTGTTCTTTTCTGATAGAAAAAGTAAGATGGTGCAATCGGTTGGTTTTTCTCAGATAGAAAACATTTTAGCTATTGAAATAACAAAACTTAATTTGAATCTCTTGTGTGCCGTTGGTTTAAAAACTATCACATAGATACATATAAACAAGATAAAAGAGAGCTTGTTCATATGCATCTATTTTTGGATGTGAATTGGATTTTTGAATTCGTTTGACTTGTTAGTTGTTGCCGTACAAACAAACTGAATTAAATAAAAGTGATATTGCTTTGATGGACAGTCGAACATGACATTACCACAGTGGGTAAATAGATAAAATGCAGGAAAAAAAAAACACAACGTTCCTGTCTATCTGACTTCCATGATGAGGTTCCTTCCACCGTTTCTCTTCTACCCGGTGATATTTTCAAACAAGGTCAGGGAAGTCTGCCTCTCTTTGCTGCGCAGCCTTCTCTGCTGTCTGTGTGGTTGAATATATGGCCGACTGTTGATTTGTTTTCCTTCACTGACCTCAAAATGCTGCATCAAGAAGAACACGTAGTCACCATTCATCAGACCCTGACGCTCAGCCTCCAGCAGCAGAGCCATGGAGTCCTCTCTGCTTGTTAGCACCACAATAACTAGAGAACAGATTTTGAAAAGTTTTATTGTAGAGGAACAACAACAAATGTAGAGCTATATTTAAAAGACACACAAAGAAATAAGGGTAGAATGAAAATGTAATCGACATGATGGTCAGAAGTTTATATCCACTCATCACTGGTGAGATTATTTTAGGTCCATTTGAACTCGTCATCTTTCCATGGTGGATTAATTATCCAACATTTGTCCCAGGTGTTCGTGTCAATGAATGTAGGAGCACAAATTTGAATATTTTCTCAGTTTTTTTTTTTTTTTTTACTGTAATACTGTAGCAATTATTCATATGAACGGTTGCCATAAACAAGCTTCTGAAAGAGTTTTGGTTCCATCTTGAAATGGCAGAGTTAATTTAGGTGGTTGGTTTCCTGCCGACTTTTAAGCATGGAGTCAGGTTTGCTATTAACTGGAAACAGCTGTTCAGAGAGAAACTAGTTTCTCAGGAACTGAGAGGGCTCATGGTGGTACAGTTGGCAGCACTGTGGTCTTGCAGCAAGAATGACCTGGGTTTGAATCCCGGCCTGGGAGTTTGCATGTTCTCTAAATGCATGTGTGGACTTTCTTCAGGTACTTTGGTTTCCTCCCACAGTCCAAAAACATAATTAATAGGTTGATTAAATAGCCTTTAGGGAAAAGTGTGTGTATGCATGGTTGTATGCCCCGCATGTCAGTTCAAGTTTGCGAAAATCCACACGTGATTATGGCTGTGCATGTTTCGGTGAACACCTCCCCTTACCTCTGGCGACTGTCGAGATGTACTTGATGTTCTGATAAAGGAGATCAGGATCACTGGTGTCAAACTTCAGCTCTGCAGTCAATTTGAAATGCGATCTGAGGGGATTCTCCACCGTTTTCCACAAAGCATCCACTTTGTCCCAGGTGTTCGTCTTCAACCCCCCTCCAATCATCGCCACGTGACTCCACCCGAAGAACTCCAGGGTCTTCACCAGAACCTCTGAGCTCCGCTTAAGAGGAGGCATGATTTTTATATACGAGTCATACATCTCGCCGTCCTCCAGTTTGGAAGACTGGCCCACGTAGCCAAACATGGGGATGTGCCATGTTGACGCGATGAGACCGGTGACCTGAAACGTTCAAAGTTTAATTAATTCATCGCAGCAGGTCGAGAAATCCTCCAATTAATATGCAATTGTGATGAATTATTTCCTGATGTTGTGCTAAATCCTTCCTTAGGACGAAGGATATCAGTCAAAATCAAGATTTTATTCAATTAATTCTTACATGTACTCAGACCTTTTTTTGAAGTCCAGTACTAATGTTGTAACATTTGATGTATAACCTGACTGAGTAAACAGAGAAGCCATGTTAATTTCTTTTTAATCCGCAATTACAGTGGGTTATACAGCATTGCTGAAAGATGATTTGCATTTTTCAATAAATGTTTCTTAATATTTCATGGACAAAGCTGATGTGAACTTAACAGGAAAAAGTAATTCAATTCAATTTATCAATTAAGGATATGTTTAATATATTGATTTTGTTTATTGTTTGAGGAAAATGCAATAAATAATTGGCGTTTTAGAGTATTATTATACACACTTTACATTTAAATATTCTGTATTTATTGATGTAAATCACATCTTTAGATCTAGTGAATTTTACATCCATTTGAATTTATAAAATATAAATAATAAGACATCATTATCATCTCTGTGCAATTTCCTTAACCCAATAAACACCTTAGTATGTAAAAATATATTTTTAGAAACATCTACTGGGGTTTGATTTTATAGGTAACATTAGGGGAAAAAATAAGGTCACACCTGCAGAATGACCCACATATAGTTTGTTTTTCTTCCCATCTAACTTAACAGAGAATGCGTGAAAAAAAATATTAAAGAAAATATCTAAAAATAAGCTGAAGTCAATAAACAGAAGCTTTGTTTTTAGATTAAGTCAATGCCTCAGAATGCAAAACATGTTTCTGAGACCTAAACATGTTTAAACCACTGAAACACATTTCATCCACTTTTACAGAAAACATCTCACGCTACAAACCTAAAACAAATTCATTCCTTGTAAACCCACAAAGAAAATGGCCGCAAATATGATCCGAACCGTACCTCTGCCTCCTCGGGACACGCCGGACCAAACAGAGCCGTCACGTTTTCCCTCCACACTTGGTGGATGAATCCTCCCAGAGACTCTTTAGGATTGCAGTCGGTGTCCTTGTACACAAAATCCAGACTGTAGTTGCCCAGGAAGGAGGGGTTGTTGTTCACCTTCTCCACGGCTATCTGTATGGCCGAGCCCAGCCGGCGAGCACTGAAGGGGAAGGACACGTTCCAGGGAGCCTGGAAGGCAATGATCAGCTTGTGATTTGGGGTACCATTGCTGCTGCTGCTGTTATGGATGATCATGGCGGCAGCGGTTGTAAAAAGTGTGAGGTGGAGCAACAATACGTGGCTCATGCTGGAGAAAACGAGTACCTGCTCTCATCCTGTTAGTTTCTGGACGAACAAGGCTTAAATACTCAACTACCTTGATGATGCTGGACAGTTGGGTAGGGAGGAGAAAATGCAAATAGGTGGAGGAGAGTAGGAGGTACAGAACTCAGGACAGTAGGTTTTTTGTTGAGAAAAGGTCTTGCACTGATTGGTCAGAGAGAGACGTTGCTGTAGAAAGGTGTGATGGATAAAATGCTGAGATGGAAATGCATGAAAATCTGAAAGGAGCAATGAGAAGATGGATGGAATACAGGCGCCTCTCAGTAGATTAGAATATAATTTTAAATTAATTCATTTCAGTAAGTCCATCTAAAATGTGGATATTTTAACCTTTGACCTTTGATTTGAAGGGATGGTCCAGTATTCCTTGCAGAATAGTGTATTAATGGAAAGTCAAGTGGAAGGATAAAGTGCATTTCTAAAAAAAAAAGTACAAAAACAGCAGTTATAACCCTTGGTCGTTTCTTCTTTATTTATTGTACATAATTTTATGATTTTCTGTATTTTAGGTTTTCAGTTGCTGTAAGCCATAATTACGACAATATACCAAATTAGACATGAAATACGTCATTCTGTGTGCAAAGAATCTAGGTGATGTCTGAGTTTCACTTTTTAAACAAACTTTCCTGAGATTATTTCACTTTTCAAAAACATCCTATTCTACTGAGCCACACATTTGCATTGAAAGGACTGATATTTGAAAAAAAAAAAAAACAAGAAAAGAAATGTGATAAAGACAGGAACTCTTGAGATAAATAGAACCAGGAGGGGCAGAAGGGTAACGTTGGATGTTAGTGTGACTCAAAAAAGTCCTGTTCTTCCCCATGTTTGGCAAGAGCAATTAGTCTAACGTTTCTGTTTCTGGAGTACCGAGGGAAAAATCCATGCATGCAGTGGGAGATCAGGGAAATTCCACATAAAATCTGTTTGGGAATCCAGAAACAGCTGCTTGTAATGTATAATGTTAATAGTCTTTGTTCTACACAGGAAACATTACTTATATGAGTCAGGAAACAGAGATGTCCTTAGAAGTATTGTTTTTGCACAGTTTCTACTAAACAACTAACATCCCTATAAACTTAGGCAAATTGTCTGTTATGTTTTAAACAAAGAAGGGCTACATAGTGGAAATAATCATCCCTGCATCCCCAAAGTAAGAGTGGTGTTTCTTTAATGGAAACCTTTCGTCTTTCATTATGCAAATAGAGTTTGAAACCATGTTTTTTTCCTTTGAATGTCTTTCAAAATTGAATGCAGTTAATATAATTTTTGAGAAGATTATTTTCAGCCTTTGCACTGATCGTCCCATTAATACCAATTATTCTGCCTCATTCCTCACATCCCAAATCAGTTTTTATTACAGGATGCTTTAGTGATACCTCTTCAAATATCACTGAAAGACATTTAAAGGAGTTAATGTTCAGATTATGGCTTAACAACCGGAGGTCACTCCAAAGGTGCTGGGATTTTATCTTTCGCTTTCCCTGACTCTCATAAATCAAATCGGAGAGGCCATGATTGTCTTAAAGGACAAACTTCAACTCCAAGCTAAAGGATACACAAAAATGAATAAAAACTACAAGGGACATATTTATGAAGGACTGTGAACAGATTTAAAAAAAAAAAACACAATAAGTAAATACAGCAAACAAGGTGAGAATTGTTGCAGGTCTCCTGGGTGTGTTATCTTCAGAGAGCAGGGGTGGCAGGTTGAGCCTTGACCGGTGCTGAGGAGCGTCACACCTGTGTGCAGTTTGAGGCGCTAATGACTTCAGGCTGTACATCTGTGGTGTTGCTGTCTTCAGCCGTTTGTTCCTCAGGAGATCCCTGCTCAGCCTGATCCTAACCTGCTGCTAATACTTATTCCACCAGGTAATGTCCCTTAATCAAGATTCTCGTGTCATCTGACTCTCAAGAGAAACCAACTTTAAAAAACACATGCACAGAGGACCAGCACTGTGCACCTGCTTTGCTAAATTAGTACATAGGTCGGATGTTTATTAATTTATCCCCTGGCTTTTTTTTGCTGTTATAATATTGAGCTTTAGTACTGACTAATTTGAACTGGTTCAGATTATTATTATTTTTTTTTACCCTCATGTTTGTTCTGTGGCTTCAGTCCAGTAAATTTTGGATGGTATTTTTTTTAACTTTAATTCATGGGTCTCCAGCTACAGTCTCTGCTCCAACACGGCTTACTCAAAGGTGCAACTACCTCATCTGCAGGTGGGTAATGACCCATCATTTGATTCAGATGTGTTGAACCAGGGACAAAGCCAAAAGGTGCAGGATACCGGCCCTTGAGGCTTGACTTTGGACTCTGCCGCTCTAGTCTAATTGCAGATGTGCTCTTTCACCTTTCAGATAACTGTCTGATATATGCAGACGATGGTTTGCTTAAGTGAGCTCGAACATTAATAGGAATCATTATGAAGCTGTGCATCTCAGTAAATGTGGTTGCATGTTCCGTGGTGGTTGTGAATCATAAATGACATGGATTTGTTCCTAAATATTTGTGGGGGTTTTTTGTCTGTGTATTTTAAATATTTGTCCTTTGAACATGCTAACTTGCAGATAAGCACACTGACCTTTCATCAGGTGCAACATCTTGATATATATATATATATTTTTCCCCTCTCTGTCATTGCCACTGATAACGCATTTTATCTTTCTGGATTAAAATCAGAAGAGTTGGGTGGCAAGAACCCTCTGAAGTATCTTAATCTATTGCACAACTTTAATACTGTGGCCTACAAACCAAGAATATGTCGGTGGCTGTGTCGTCTTTTATCAGTGGAAGTAATATGCTGGCCAAAGTTCAAAGATCCTAAGTCGGTCTGTGTACTGTTTTATCAGCTCTTGTCTTTAATGTGTTTCCTTCCTAGAGCAGAGGAACAGGATCTGTACACTCGCCACACACCTGAGACGGCTAGCAGGAGGTAAGCATTACATCTAAGATTATGTCTGAGCTCATTATGAAGGCTTTTGCATTTATCGGACTATCTTTTTTGTTTTGTTTTCTTTGTCTAATTTGTTGTCGAGTATAAAAATGACTGTCTAGGGCACCGTCACTCTGATCTCTTGGAACACAAGAAAATTGTCAAGTTTGGACTTTAAGACTTTAGAATAAAATTAATTGCCGTTTTCACTGATAGAGTATAGTATAAACACATTGGGATCTTTGTGTTTCTCCAACTCAGGAACATTAAAGAGGGAATAACTTTGATCAAATGGACACAAAACAACTGTCAGAAACTGTCACCAAATGTGCAAAGTAAAAGCCTCATCAAACAATTGACAAATGGTGTGTTGGTGCAAATTTACAAGAAAAAAGAAGTAAAGCAAGTTTCTCCTTTCACTGCTTTGCTTTCCTCATTAGAAATGCATGCAAACCGTGCCTAGTCAAACTATCTTTCATGCACTCTGTGCGGTGCAGCTTACCTATGAGGGTTTACGAGAAACTGTTGCACGATTTATGCTAACTTTGACCTGGAGTTATTGAAGAAACCGTCTTTGGTGGATGGTGGGTTCAAAAAGTATATACGCCCCTGTTAAATTCGATACTTTCCCTCGTATAGTGTGACATGGAGCCTTAAACATTCTGCTGAATAGTTGGAATTCAAGAAAAATCTTGGGGTAATTTCTGTTAACAGGGCTGTTTTTTTTTGTTGTTGTTTTTTTTGTTGTTTTTTTTCCCCTTAATTCTTTCAATCACTTCTTGTGAGATGGATTTTTACAGTGAAATAAAATTCTTTTGCTAGGTTCTTTATATCATGGTACAGTGTAGGTGGCTGTGAATTGGGGACTAGGTATGTGTATGGGCAAGCATGCATCCAAATTCAGTACAGTGGAAGAATATTAGTGTTTTGCAATTAAGAGCTAAATCTGACAGCAAATCCTGTGTGCTCACCTGACGAGGTCTGTGGATGACGGATGTTTTGAAGAACTTTGGCGAGGCACAATAGAAAAGTTGAGATTTGGGCTGCAGAAAGATTGAATCATTAAAGTAATTAAGGGGGAGAGGGATTATATCTATGCCACCAGGTAGCTATCCATTTTTCAGAAATGGTGTGTGGGATTAAAAAGGGCTTTGCATCAAGAAAACCTGGCAGTGTACTTGCCCTGTTTAAATTTTGTGTTGCCAGGTTAAATATGTTGTTTCTGATCACACATCCAAGTCTTGACATTTTTGATAAACTCACCATTTGTTCTAATTTCCCGTCCCAGTTGACCCAGCATCATGGACGTCATCTTCCAGTTGCTGTTCTCTCCTCTTCCGACCCCAGTGGTCATCTCCCTGATCGTGGTCGGCGTTGCAACCCTGTTTTACCTCAACGCCCGGCCCAGTCCGGTCCGCAGCCCAGCCGACCTCAACCGCCAGACTCTAGGGGTCAAGGTGAGATGTGCAGAAAGTTTTTGCTCAAGTTTTATAAATTCATAGTCTGAGGAGGCATGGTAATGACCTGACACTTCCCTTAGGAACCTGTAAACGTTTTTTTTTCCCCCTCTCCTTTTGAGCACACTAACTTTTTTTTTTTTTTTTTCTTTTTCAGGATGGTGCAAGAAAAACGGCCATGTTGGAGGACAACAACAACCTGATGTCATATCGCTACAATGACGCAAAAACCCTGTATGAGGTCTTTCAAAGGGGCATTAAGGTTTCAGGTATTTACATTGTTCAAAACCATGTAAAATCAGCTTAGATTTTGTATCATAAGCCAAAAAACAAGTTTTAAAATGAGTACATTTGTTTAAAAATCAGAATGAAGTTTCAAGCTAGTTTAAACTGGAACTAATAAAGACAAACCAAATGATTCCTTTTTTGTCATATGATCTGGCAAAGAAAAAAAAAAGCTGCTGTATAGTTAAAGTTCAGTCAAACCACTGGTGCAAGACATAACATCAGAACCATTTTATCTTCCAGGTAACGGACCGTGTTTGGGCTACAGAAAGCCTGGGAAGCCTTACCAGTGGCTGAAGTACAAACAGGTACAGTACAGAGTGGCAATGATTTGGAAACATTATGGTTAAATGGTGCAGGTAATGTGTGAAATCACTATTCTGGACCTTTCTGGGTAAAAAAGTTAAAAAAAAAAAGCATCTGATCCCATCAGCACTGTAGCAGAAGTGTAGAGATGAGGCCAACGATGCCGAGGAAATAAAATGTGTTGGATGAACTTTTTCTTAAAAGGTTATTTTAAGGAGAGATGTTTAACTTTTCATACAATAGTTGTATTTTTGAAATTTAAAGTAGAACTTTGTTTCAGACTGCCTAAACCTAACCTCAGTTTCTTTGTCATACTCTTCCTAGAGTTTTTAAAAGTAGTTTTTTTTTTTTTTTTTTTTTTTTTTTTAATATGCTGTTTTCTTCTGAGTCTTTTTTTTAACAAGTATTTGTAAAATTTATAGTGACGTTTTCTCTTCAATCTGACTTCCCCTCTTCTCTGAAGGTGTCTGACAGGGCACAGTATCTGGGGTCAGGACTCCTTCACAAAGGTTTGAAGCCCAATTCTGATACATTCATTGGCATCTTTGCTCAGAACAGGCCTGAGGTAAATGGAGGCTTAAGAGATTTTTTTTTTTTTTTTGTATGAAAATCTATTAACTTCTGTCTCTTCATTAAATCAACTTGCAGTGGATTATCGGTGAGATGGCGTGTTACACGTACTCCATGGTAGTGGTCCCCCTGTACGACACTCTGGGTCCTGAGGCTCTCGTCTTCATTATCAACCAAGGTAATTGGAGCTTTACTTTGCTCTCTAATGCTGCTAATTGCAGAAACAACAAGACTTCCAGTAACTGTGTTCCCATAGGAGTCTGTCAAGTAATCTCATCTTCTTCTTTTCAATGAGTTTGTGTAAATTTGCTGATGGAAAGTTTGATTATAAGGGCAAATTGAATATATTCTGCCTTCGAGTTTTTTTTTTATTTTTTAAAAAAAAGCAGATCCTACAACCTATTTCTAACAAACACATATACATGACTTTTTTTTTATTTCCTATAAGCTGGGATCTCTATGGTGCTCTGTGACAACCAGAAGAAAGCAGAAGTGCTGCTTCTGAACCACGAAAAAGGCCAAACTCCCGTTCTCAAAACTGTTGCGCTCATGGAATCGTTCAGCCCCGAGTTGATCGAGCGAGGAAAGAAGTGTGGTGTGGACATCGTCTCCATGGAGGACTTGGAGGTAATGATGTACTCTAAACACCGAACCAAGCAAAATGTAAACGTAAAAAAAAAAAAATCAGTAAGTAAAGATGTTTTGTTTTCTGGTGACTCCAGGCACTGGGAAAAAATAACCTTCAAAAGCCAGTAGTAAGTTATGAATGCTTCTAGATTTTTTTTTTTCTTTTTTTTAATGCAATAATATGCTGCCGATCCTGAGGTGCTGATTTCATGTTCCAACAGCTGCCAAAGCCAGAGGACCTCAGCATTGTCTGCTTCACCAGCGGCACTACAGGTAATCATCTGTAGTTTTCAGGATATTCAGATTAGCGGAACACATGGCCGAGTTACACTGGCCTGATTTTCATGTTTAGAATTATTTGAAATGTAACTGCTGTAGTGCTGAATTTTTTTCCCCCCCCCCTTTTCTTTCAAAAGGAAACCCAAAAGGGGCTATGTTGACGCATGAGAATGTGGTTGCTGATGCTGCAGCTGTCCTCAGAACCTTTGAGGTACATGAGAATAAAACTGGACCTTTTACTAAAAACTGTTTTTATGCCTTTTTCATCCAGTAAAGCAAACATTTTATTCAGTCTGCCTTAGTCCCAACTCCTGAGGATGTCAGCATTTCCTTTCTGCCTTTAGCACACATGTTTGAGAGGATTGTACAGGTAAGGGAAAAAAAAAGGTCTTGCTGAGATCCAGTGTTTGCTCAGAACATCTGAGGGTGTCTTGCATCTTGTTTTCTGAAACGTTTCAGACGGTGATCTATGGTGCAGGGGCCAGGGTCGGGTTCTTCCAGGGGGACATTCGGCTGCTGCCGGACGACATGAAAATTCTGCAGCCCACAGTTTTCCCGGTGGTGCCTAGACTCCTCAATCGAATCTATGACAAAGTGGGTAAACGAGATGTTTTTTTTTTTGTTTCTTAAACATATTAAACTTTTGCTACAGTAGTTTGGCTTTTTAAAATATATATACAATATCTTTTTTTTTTTTTTATAACCAGGTTCAGAGTGGAGCCACGTCTCCCTTTCAGAAATGGCTGCTGAACTTTGCAGCAGAGAGGAAGTACGCTGAGGTGAAGGATGGCATCGTCAGGAAAAACAGCATATGGGACAAACTCATTTTCCACAAAGTCCAGGTACTTCATTTTTACTTATTTGTAACCTTTTGTAGTTCTGATGTAATAAAGAACATTTTCTGCAAGAAGTTAAGGTTATTGGGTCTGACACTTTACTTGGAAATGGGAGTAACACTTTTTTTTTTAACTGTATATTTGCTTAAAACAACCAAATCTAGGTTTACAAGAGTCTGCGCTGGGATCTCACCCAGTGGAACTTGCTTGGAAAACTATTAAAGGAGGGTGTGCTCCATTCATTCCTGGAACAGTTTTTTTTTTTTTTTTTTGTCAATTCTTTTATCCAAAACTTTTCTCTACTAGAGATTTTTAAAGAGGCATAAAATCATTTATTCAATCTGAGCTGGATTATTGTAAATCTTTTTGTTTTTTTTTTTTGTTTTTTTTTGTTATTGACCAAACTTGTTACTTGATGGCTTCAGTTAGTTTAAAAACTTGTGACTGCTACGTTTCTCCATTGTTGAGCTTTTTCACAAGTATATTGCTATAACTTTACCATTAAATAATTGGGCACTCTAGAGCTACGCCTGGTGTACCTGTCAGTTTTCCTGCAACTTTCTGTACTCTAGAAAAGTTCCCAGTGATCTTTTTAGATGTTAAACTGTCAATCCTGAGATGTAATTGATTGGTTATTCACTTCATATATTTTTTTTCCTATCGTTTTAATTTTGTTTCATACTTTTATGTAAGGAGATTTGCTCAGTAGCAGTTTTTTGTTTTGTAATGTGCTTTTAAAGGTACATTTTATGGTGGTTCTAAATGTTCTCATCCCTAACTCAGGAGTCTCTGGGGGGCCGTGTGAGGATGATGGTGACTGGCGCTGCACCCATATCACCATCTGTTCTCAACTTCCTCAGGGCTGCCCTAGGCTGCCAGGTAATAAACCTTTAATCCTCTGTAAACAGAATCTTGATTAGATTTAGGTTTTTCCTGCAAACATAAATGCCTCATTCTCTGTTTAAATGAGACTGCTTCTTTTTTTTTTTTTGACTACTCTTAAACATTCTGTTTTTTGTTGGTCCTCTCTAAGGAACCACACTTTTTCGTGACCAATAACCACAAAGTTTTTCACTACAAGTGTATAAGAACTGAGATTTGCAACAAATCAGTCTTATTTGTTTGCTCTCGTGACATGTCTACAATACACATGCAAGTTTCTTTTACATTTGAATTTACTGTCAACATGCTGCGTTCGTTTAACTATAGAAGCATAAATGAACAATGTTACAGAAAATCTAACATTTTACATCAAAATATGCCACGTTTCACAGTTGTTAGCTCCTCTGTAGACGTCTTAAAACATTTGTAAATAAATCCTGAGGGTTTGAAGTTTTTTAAATCTCAAAGGAGCTTGACGTAAATGGACACAGATGCAGTAATGTTAGTGTTTAGGAGGAACAATTGCACAACACTGATGCTGGTTCCTGTTGAGATGTTTGTGGTGCTCTCTGGTTCTCGCAGATCTTTGAAGGATACGGTCAGACAGAGTGTGCAGCTGCCTGCACGTTCACCTTACCAGGAGATGCCACTGCTGGTACGTAGCTAAGCAAACTGTAACGGCAGCGAAACCTCTTTGAGTTTACGACAGATTTGTTTAAGCATGAAACGTTTTACTTGTAAAGTTAACAAATGCTACACATTTGATCAGGGGAGAAATGCAAAGTGGGATCCAAAAGGAAAAAAAAAACAAGCCTAATCACAATTTATTTATTCATTAACTTCAGGTCATGTTGGCGTGCCTCTGCCTTGCAATTTTGTGAAGTTGGTTGATGTGGAAGAGATGAACTACTTTGCTTCAAATGGTGAAGGAGAGGTTGGTTAATCTGAAATCTGTTTATACCTGGGGATATTAAAGTCTTGCACCAGAAGGAGTCTGAATTAAATCAGTTCAGAGAGATTCTTGTCAGAGTCGGGAACAGTTCTTTGGACCCAAAAATGAAAGTTGTATGTCTGTTTTACATAAGACTAATGGAAAATGAATATTACTCAAAGGCTTATGTTTTAGTGATGGTGACCGTCTTAAATTTAAAATGTAAAAACGCAGCAAATTAAACATTACAGCATTTTGTTTGTCTTGTGATTTTTACTTTTTTTTTTTATATATATAGGTTTGCATTAAGGGCACAAATGTATTTAAGGGCTACTTGAAAGACCCAGAAAAGACTGCAGAGGCCTTGGACAAGGATGGCTGGCTTCACACTGGCGATATTGGTAAATGGCTTCCGGTAAGATGCACTTTCTTTTCACTTGTGTTGTGGGGGGGAAAAGGATATAATTGGCTTAACGTTGCCCACAAACTGAATGCAGAGTTCCAAATACTGTCCTCTTAAAAATCACAAACTTTTGTATATTCTAGTGAAATTTTATGCGATTAGACAAACGAAGTGAAGCATAATCGTACAGAAGTAAAATTATGCACGAGCATGGCTGTTTTGGCCTGGCTCAAAGGGCACGACAAAGAGTTCCAAAAAAGTAGCCCCTTGTTATATTTGTAAAATTGTCACCGGGTTATGAAGTTCTCATAAATAGTTTTGCCTTGTGGGTTTTGCGACAGAGTGGAGTCTTGAAGATTATTGACCGTAAAAAGAACATCTTCAAGCTGGCTCAGGGAGAATACATCGCCCCGGAGAAGATCGAGAACGTGTATGTCCGCTGCAGCCCTGTGGCCCAAGTGTTTGTGCATGGAGACAGTCTGCAGGTAACTTGATATTTTTATATTTTTTCTCTCTCTGTACCTTTCCAGCTGCTTAATCTTAACAATTAATGTCTTTGTTTCTTTCTATCTATTTTTTTTTTCCTATCCGTGTAGTCGAGTCTGGTTGCCATTGTGGTACCTGATGCTGATGTCCTGCCAGGTTTTGCAAAAAGTCTTGGCATCCAAGGCTCCATTGAAGAACTCTGCAAGAGCACAGTAGGTTTCCTGTAATGTGTAAGTTTATTCTCTCCAGTGTTTTAGACAAATGTCCAAAGTCAAGAATCTGCAGGAAATGTGATCATTAACACTGAAAGCTGCCAGTTGGAGAAGTTGGCATGCTGTACATGTCTGCAAATTACATTTACTGGAAGTGGAGCAGCGGACCCGTGTGGACTGAGACGTGTTTAACTGATTCAAATTGTGGTTTATTTGTTCTCAGGAAGTTAAAAAGGCCATAATCACAGATATGACCAAACTAGGAAGAGAAGCAGGTCTGAAGTCATTTGAGCAGGTAAAGGATTTTTGTCCTAGCAGATTCTACGTTTAAGCCGTCACCGGTCTCAAGAATTTGTCATACTCCATAAAGCCGAAAAGTCTCCAACTGCTTTAGTTTTGAAACTCATCTGGTTATTGGATTCAAAGGAGCTTAATCATATTTACCTTTCTCTTTCTTCTCCGCTGCAGGTGAAAGACGTGCATCTCCACCCGGAGCTCTTCACCATCGAGAACGGCCTGCTGACTCCCACCCTGAAGGCGAAGAGGGCTGAGCTCAAAGAGCTGTTCCAGCCACAGATTGACAAACTTTATGCTGACATCCAATAAATTAACCCTCAAACAGAAAATGGTCTTTGTGTTTTACAGCAACATTCCATTCAGTCACCAATGAATAGCACCAGAAAAAGTAGATCAAACCTTAAGGCAATTTGCAAAACGGATTCTGATTACCTACATGGCTATTTAATTTCATACAGTTTTAAATGCAGGGGAATTCCAGCTTGGTCTTCTTGTTGGTAAAATGTTTGAATCACTTTTTTTTTTTTTTTTTTTTTTTTTTTTTTTTTTTTTTCTTTTTGTACTCTGGTTCAAAACCTGTTTTTGCTGTACCTCATTTTTTTTAAAGGTGAACTTCAAATGTCTGGATTTTATATGGAGCCTTGTGAAAGGTTTAAAATCTCATTCAAATGCCAACGTTTGTGTTACAAAACATTTTTAAGCCAGCACTGCCCTCATGTGTTGAAATTCAAACACTGTATAAATTCACTCTCGGCATGGGAGTAAATGTGGCAGCATCAGAAAATTTTTAGAATTGCCTGAGGGGGGGCTCTGGACATGTCCTCAATCAAATCTGGAGAACTTGTCTTGTTTGGAGAATCCTACCAAAGACTCCTGAAACTAAAGCCAAATATGTTTCAACAAAGTGGCACAGGGGTGTGGACACTTTTACAGTTAAACTATTGCAATTTTATATTTACGTTTGACATTTGGACTTTAGAACAGTTTACATTCATACTTTGCTTTCAACATTCAGCTTTTATTAGTTCAATTCAATCATAAGCACTCATTTTGACACCTCCATGTATTGGAAGCCAAGTCCCACACTTCAGATTAATTAAAGGTAGGCTGAGTGAAATAAATGTATCCCCCTGTATTTGTGTACCCTTTTCAGATGCATTTTTTTTCCCCTTCAACTCAACTTTCAGTCAGTGGGTACATCATACAGATGGCTCAAAAGGTGAACTACAAATATGATCAAATCTTAATCTAGTTCAACCAAGAAATTCTCAGAACTTGGTCTTGGTGTTGGAAAAAGTACTTGAGATGGAAAACCAGAAATAATTTACCATAAATGAGGATAACTGCAAACTCATCACAAAACTTCAAAAGTTAAAGAATGAGCCTAAAATTACCACCACCCTACCAAGTTTAGCTTTTCTTAGGTTATGGTTGAAATAAAGTCCTGGTTTGTGAAATGAAAAGACACTTATGATTAATGTAAATGTGGAAAACTGAAATATACAACACATTTTTCATTAAACGGCTAAATTATGTATCCAACATTAAACCTTTATGTTGATGGGTCTATTTCATTCAGGCTTTTTTTTGCACTAATCAACTAATTAGCCCTCTATATGTAATTTAACTTTTGAAAACGTGCAGTCCTAAAATGCCTATTTTAGCCTACATGTCATTTGACTCGATGAGGCAAGCAACACCGCCCCCCAGCGGCTGTTTTCCACTAAGTTTCTGCTACAGTCGGTCCTCCAGGCAGCGGCAGCAGCAGTACACTCCCCCCTCCGCCCCGGTTTCACCTGGAGTTTACACGGGCACAGAACTCCGCTGTCCCTGGAATACTTTTCCCAACTCTGAAGGCTCCAATCCACCACTTATTCCCCAGAGCCGGTCTTCCTCAGATGTTTGACCCTCGTATGCGTTTCCACTGCGGATATTTTAGTGTGTTTGGATCTCCCGTGGATCAAACTCACCTGAGAGCAGCTACACAGCACGCGTCTTCTTCAATATGGCTTCTTCCGCCACAGGTGACCACGAAGAGCAGGTAAGGGAGCTGGAGAAAGTTTCAGTGCCAGTGTAAGCGCCAACTTTCTCTCTCAGTGGGGTTTGGTGGCGTTGTTTTGTTGTGTTGGCAGCCGCGATAACACCAATTCCGTTTGAAAGCGCAATGTAAAGAGTAGTGGTGAGCTGACTAATCAATTTAAAGTGCGACTTTTAACTGTCAAAATTAGCAACAAGCTCTGTGTTGAGACTTTCTGTTTTATTTCTCTGACAGTTGACTTGACATTGACCCTCTTGCATATAACTGAGATTACACTGAAAACCCCCATGGTGATCAGATCTCATATGCCACACATGCAGGTGGATTTCGGTAAATTAGAAAGTGACCAAAAAGTAGGCTACGCAAGTAATTCTGGTAGAAAATTCTTACACAAAAATTTATATTTTATGTTTTTTTTTTGTCAGTTAATATTGGTAATTATGACATTTCTGTTACATCAGTGGAAAGTGAAGTGAAGGGGAGAAATTTTTGCAAGAAACTGAAATAACTGTTGCCTTGGAGCACTTAGATCTAATGCAGATTGCAAAAAACAAACAAAGTTAAAAAAAATAATCCGTTTGAAAGGTAAAAACTTGAAGTGAATATCTGAGCCTGTCTCTTCTTCCCGTTTTAATTTAAAATCTTCTCCTTGCTGCTTCTTATTTGTGGCGGCAAATTTTAAGCTCAAAAGGAAAGGACGCAGACAGGTCAACCTACCCCCATCTGAAACACACATGCCCAGTTTGGAGATTAAACTCATAGTACCTGCTTGTTCACAGCCACTGGATTAGAGCCAAACCCTAATAAACCTTTTCTCCTGCAGTGGTGGTGACTAGGAAAAAACAAAACAAAAAAGGAGACAGACATATATGTGTTATCTTAATTAGTGGTATAAGACTTAAAATTGCTGTAGTATTTTAATTTATTGTAGTTTTTTTTCTTACAGATAACTTAATAAAGAGAACATTTATTAACTCAATGACTGCCAAAGGTTTGCAGTTTTATAATAGTAACAGCTTACAGCACAGATCAATTGATACATGTACATAAATGAATGGGGATATTAGAGACCATACACTGTACAACCTAAACTTTGGTAGTTTTAATGTTTTCTTGTCAGATGCATGTGATTTTAGAAAAAAAAAAAAACATAGTTTGTATGGTTACATGATTTGAAACAAAGGCTTTTATCAAGATCACTTATTAATTCCAAGATGAAACTCTACATGCTGCTACTAAGGCCTTTTTTTCTTATCCGTTACTGTAGTTGCATCCTAGATCCCTGTCTAGGCTTGCCACTGTTTTCACAAGAGCTGATAGAGATTAGATCATTTGCAGCTGCATGTGACTAAATCCACCCCTTATTTGTTGTTTTCTACCATTGTGGATTTAGCTGTTGCCACTGATGTGAGAGAACATAGCCAAATGAAAACGAAGTGCCTAGAGTCGCAAGAGTGTTCATACATGTTGAATTGCTTTTCAGATTTTGGCACGTTACTATCGCCACACGCTAGAGAGGTAGCAAAAAGAAAGTGATCATTGAAGGAACGACTCCATGTTGGAGACACAATAAACCTCTAGAGAAAAGTTTACTATGTCATGATGTTTTCATGATGTTTCATGACGATATCATGGAACTTGACCTACATAGAAAATGCAGTGTTTGGAGGAAGACTAAATATTCCAGCATTATACTGTGGGCATATGTTTCAGAAGATGCAAGGATGCTTGGTCAGAGTTAGTGAGAAGACAAATTAAGCTAAATACAGGAAAATGCTGGAAGAAAACCTGCAAAAACCACAATTCTTGGGCAGAAATTCAGTATCTGATTTAGAATCGGTGTCGAGATTCAAAAACTGATGTTCACAGACGCCCCATCATATCTGACTGAGCTTGAGGTGTTTTACAAAGAAAATCTGGAGAACTTCAGTCTCTAGGTATGTGCTGGTAGAAAAAAAAATTATACAAGTTGTATGAATTTTATGAATTCATACAACTTGAATTCATACAAGGATTCAGTTCACCCTTTTTGATTTGGGTGAACTGAACGATGATGGAAAAACTTTAATCTGTAAGTAGTAGTTGCCTAAATTTAGCAAGATGAAACCAAACCTATTTGTGTAACTCATGACCTTAAATCCTCTTGAATGAATCCGTAGGCATCAACCTTGACCCACCAGAGCTTTATAGCAGGCAGCCTTCAAAATGCTCTTATCATGATAATTACAAACATTTCACAAGCAGTCTGAGGATACCGCATTCCTGTCTTCAAGGTGTTGACTTTGTGTGTTTCTTTGCTTTGTTTTTTTTTTTTTTTTTCTGGCATAACTTGAATCATTCACAGTTTTGGTTAATCGTTACTCTTATGGCTGATTACTCTCGTGTATTCCTTCCTGCCCATTAGTTTAGTGCTGGACTTGACACGTTTGTAAGGGGGACATCATATTTTACACCCATTTAAAACTCTGTCATGAACTCTGTGTTGATGTTTGTGTATGTATCGGTTTGCCAGCAGGCGCACAAGAACATGATTGACTGCATTGTCTTTTCTAACCAGGAAAAGATTTTTTTCACCTCTGGGGATTGCTATCATAAATTTCAAGATGTTATGATAGCACGCAGAGTATTCACACTGGGACAGCAGGCATTGTGACATAATGATCTTGGTAAGGAATTTTTACATAAACTACAGGCCTCCTTGTTCCCAGCCTGCTTCTTCAGCCATTTTGCCTTCATAACTTGAAACCAAAACATGCGTCCTTTAGCTAATATTTTGACGTCAACATTGCTTCTTTTGAAGGCTGAAATAGCAATTTGAACTTGTGCAATCCTCATTCACACAGTTGCCTGTCCTGTGTTTGTTCATCTATCTATCTGCGGTTCCTTCTGGCTTAATGGTTGACCACAGATTGTAGTGGGAAATGGAAAGCCGTTCACTTCCAAAGTACTGGTGTCTGTTGCCAAGACGCCGTGCTGGAGGTTTATTGTGGAGGAGCAAACAATGAGTGCGAGTCTCCACCTATGTCCTGGTGAAAAGCTAATGGTCACCACAATGACCTCTGTGTGTGTACAGGGTGGTCTGATGGGATCAAAAGGAGAAGTGCTGCGTTGTGGGAATGTATTGGATTTTATGGGATGCCATGATGAGCGCGCCTCACGGTTCAGTTTTATGGGCCAGCTCTGTGTTGGAGCCAAGCCTTTATCAACAAGGTTTTTTTTTTATGTTTCAACAATAATTGTTCACAACTGAGGAAAATGAGCATGACTGTAGAACAAAGTGGTGGGTTGTGGAGTTGATCATTTTTTTAATTTTTAAATAACTTATTTTGATTAGACCACAGTTGGCGTAAGCTCAGTTTGGAGAATCACAGAGGAATTCTCAAGTTTTTGGCAAAATTATTTACCATACACGGTGCCATTTTGTCAGAAGGCAGCACAAATTTTATATTGAAAATAATCCAACCATTACACAAATTTGATTATTCAAATAAATCCCTTGGTAAGAAATAATATTTTTTACAAACTCATCAGTGTTATCAGCCTAAGCACATATAACAATTCCTATAGAGTGGATTCACTGGAAACATTTCTTGTGATTTAAATATTAAGGCATAAATGGTGAGAAACTATTACTTTCCATGGAGTATAAAATGTGTGTTGTCACTCAAAGGGCTATTTCTTTTAGCCACTCTTCAAAAAAGAAAACAACAAAAAAAGAGGATGATGGTAATCGGGATAAAAAGTGTCCAAAGATCACAGGAGTAAATAATAGCATCTTGGCATCACCAAGTCACCATAAAAGCCATCAGAGACTATGCAGAGTGGACAAAAGTCAACACATTTCTGTTAAAATGTGACCATGACAAATCATTTCTGCATTTTTTCCACCAACATTGACCGATATTTGGAACGGGTCATAATTCATTCCTTTTTTCACAAAGGCCACAGCTCCAGCTGAAGAAAAGCTCACTGTTGAAGAACTATAGCAAAGAGACACATTATTGGTTTAGCAACTATTAAGCATCAACTACATGCACCAAGGTTGCCTTTTCAGTCCTGCCATCACAAACATGAATCCTTGCAATTTCAACTATCTGCTGGAACGGTTACCGGAACTGTGTGCTTTGGTCGGATGTCACCACGATTGAGTTTTTCCAACAAGTGTCATGAAAGTGGAGCATCGGCGATGCAGTAGACCTGTTCTCTACCAAAGACCCTCATGATGCATGACATTATAAGCTCTTTAAAATACAATGTTTCTTTAAAAAAAAAAAATCTGATTTGAACTCTGGCAGAAAACCACAAAACTTCAGATGCCAAGAAAGTGTCCAAAATCCCATGATGTATTAAGTTTACAAGCCTGCTAAATGTGGCTAGTTTTATAGCCCGAACATACTGGCATAGGCATCTTCATCGTCTTTGTGTTCTTATTAATTTGTCTTAGGTGATGCTTTCCAATCGCCCTGCTGACTGTGAGGAGAGATGCCCCATTCAGCTGACTCAGTGGGCTGCAGGGGAGGCAGTGAGCTCACTGATTCGCCCACCGGCTGCATTTCAGAACTGTGTATTGTAGTGAAGAGGGCAAACATGACCTCAGTCATGGTGAGCTAATGCCAAGTCACTGAATTACTGTGTTTGAGAAGGCGATAAAGTATTTGGTAAACACCTGTTGGTGTCCTTCCAAAGAGCAGTTGTAAAATGCGTGTTGCCAGAGCTACGAACAAACATGGAGGATCAGTGGTTTTTGTGTGCTGACTTAGCGCTATTAGCACTATTCTGTTTGCTCTCAAGAGTGAATGTGTAACTTCCTGCTAACCGCATGTGGTGTTAATCTGAGGTCGCTTTCGTCAGGACACCCAGGCATGCCTCGTGAAGTAGCAGAGCCAGACACACAGTGGGACAGCATAGACAGTCTGTGGAAACTGAATGGCATCTATTGTCAAATAATCAGCCTGGATCATCCTGATGGCTGCAAACAGAAGCTGGTTGAGGTGCAACTCATTTCACTGGAAACATGGTCTGGATTTGTGTACATGTCCAAAGCGTTATTTGTAAAAAAAAAAAAAGATTAATGTTTAAGAAATTGGATCTGACTTCACATCTGTCCAGACGGATTAACATTCAGAGAAACTAGAGAATTGCCAATTACTCAGTTCTTGCTTTGATGGGAGATCAGCTGATCAAACACTGGGAATTATGTGGGTTGTATTACTTTTTTCTTCACTAAACTGAAACCTCTCACCATTTTCTGGTTATGAATGTGTCACCCGGCAGTCTGTGCTTTGATGTTATTTGAGTTTAATAAAGGCTAGGGTAGTGAAGGCTAGGGCAGAATGTTGGACAAACACAGGAAATCTTGGTTTTCCTTCATTTTGTCTTGAACTCAAGACTGTGAAACTACGATCGCAGGAGGGTTAATGCGTGCGTTTTGTTTATGATACGCCCCATTATGTGCAGCATATTGGACATTATTACTGTGTCAGATAATAAGCTTGTTTGGATAAAAAAAAATATCCAAACAAGACAACATCCTACTGTAGACCAGCTGGACAGAACAGACAAGATGTAGTCCTGTAGTAACATCTGACACAGCAAGAAAGAATGAGCCAATAAATGAATGGATGAATACGTACCAGTGTGCCACTTGTTATTATCGACTGAGACAGTAAGAGATACAAAAACTCCAAGCCGGGCAGTCGCACCGACTGTCACCACTACAGACTGGTGGATTATGTCTGTGAGCTGTAAGGATTCAAATGGGTGAACATTCAACCAGCAGAGTCTCTCCCTCTGGATCTCCGCAGCTCCTCCAGAATTACTCTGAATAATGCTCCCCTGTCGCTTTAGGTTGACTGCTATGCCTTGGTGGATTTACGGTTGTGCCATGTATTCAGTGAGATGTTCAAAATTGGGATGTTGTTTTGCTACCGAACCCTGCTTGAAACTTCTCCACAGTTTTATCTCTGATCTTTCTGCTTTGTTCGTCAACGTTAATCTTGCTGTTTGCCCTCTGATGTTCTCTAACAAAGATCTGAGCTTTTCACAGAGCAGCTGTATTTATACTGAGATTAAATTACACACCGGTGGCCTATTCACCTGTTAGATGGTTGCTTAACGCAGTTGGTTGCACAGGATTTCTTTTTAGCATTATCAGATAAAGACGAATGAATGCAAACTTAATTCACGGTCTTTGGATTTTCACTGTTGAATAAATAAATAAATAAATGTTGACAATGCAATGTAACATTTTGCTTCTACTTCATAATCTTGCACTACTTTGTGTTGGTCTCCCAGATAACGTCCTGATGAATAGTTTAAGGTGTATGGTTCAAATATGACAAAAATGTGAAAGGAAGAGTGAATACTTTTACAAATACACAGAGTTACACAGGGTTATGTTAACTTAGCAATATAGGGTTGTTTCGGCAAGTAACGTAGAGCTACATAAATGTTATGACAGTTTGAGGAAGGTAACGAAAGCCTTAACAAAAAAAAATTAACAAAACATATTTAACCTGACTAAATTGTGCAGTTAAAAAGTAAGAGGTTGTGTGAGTTTAATTTATTTTTTTTATTACATCACAGTAATACTGTTAATAATCTAAATCGTTATTGTTTGTTAAAATATTCTTCCACTAACAATGTGATGGAAATATGTTTAGTGATTTTTTTTTTATTTTTTTTTATTTATCTCCCCCCCCGTCCCCCGCATCAACCTATTGGAGAGTATTTTTAAAGAAAAACTACACAAAGCTTGCTGTTGGCACCTGTTTCAGGACAGATAATTTGATGATGAAATAACGAGTGCGTCACTGGTTCCTAAGTGCTCGCTGGCAGAACGTGAGTGGGGATCCAAGTTTTCCAGCTGGGCTCCCATCGCTGTGCAGCTCGCCAGCCTTGGTGATGAGACCATTTTAGGCGTGGAACCATGTCCTTTTTGCATCCATTAGCATTGTGTTAGTGCGTCGATCCCAAGACAAAGACGGATTGTAAATCAAAGGAGGGAGCCTTTGGGACTGCTGTTTGTGTGTCTGCTATTTCTCAGTTGTCGTGTGTGTTTGCGTGGGCGCGTGCGTGTGTCTGTGTGAGAGAGCGAAAGTGTTTTGCTTTTTTTTTTCTTTCTTTCTTTTGTGTAAGTGAGTCTCTCTTGCTTTACGACTGTTTAACCTTTTTGTTTAACACTTCTTTTTTACATGGGTGTTGCAGCAGGAGACATGTCCGATTATGTTAGCTGATGGGAGAGATCCAATTTTTTTTTTTTTTTTTTTACTACACATTCTTTTCAATCTTTGGTGCTGAATAAACAGGCAGCACTAAACTACCAGAAAGCACACAGTAAAGTTAAAGGAATCCTTCGTTGGTGCACAGATCAGAATTGACCATTTTCTGCCTTTCTTTGAAGTCTGACCTGCTGATTATTATTATTATTATTATTAATTTTCCTACGGGTTATATCACATTAAAAGAGACAAAATCTGCTGCATGTTTATAAGATGCAGCATAGAATCAAGAAGTTACATTAACTGATTAAAGAGTACACTGTTGGTAGATGCACTTTTCCAAAATAGAGAGATTTTTAGTGCTGATGAATCTAATTAATATGGAAGATGATATTTGAGCCGCTGATGACCAGAGACAATCGAAAGAAAATAAGTCCACTCTATATGTCAATTTGGGAGGACAAAAAAGTTTATTTACCCCCCCCCCCCCCAAGTAATTTAATGCTCATCTGGAAGTACTTGTTGAGAGCTGAACCCAGGGTCATTGCACTCATGGTGACCTTTCCATCCCAGCTGGTGCATTTTCAGGCACATGACTCCTGGACTGAATGTTAGCCTGTCTGAATCTGAGAGTATTGGGGGAGCAGATTGAGGCCCAGGCATAAATAAACTACTGAATCTATTGATTGAGATAATCTCTTTCATGCTGAACTTCCTCTTGAAAGCTTTTTTTTTTTTTTTTTGAGGGTTGCCATGGAGAAATCCTGCCACTCTAATGTTGTTACCATAGGGATTCATCTTTCGCCATGGTGCTGCCTTGGTAACAGAGTATGAACTCAGACTAATTTCCTCCTGTCTGGTCTTCATCAAGATTCTCTCTCAAATGAGGTCATTAGTATGCAAGGGGCATCAAAAATAGTTTTTGTCTTTCTTATTATTAATTTGGACATTCATCGTTGGTTTAGTGTCTGAACTGTAATCTTAGACTTCAGATGTGGAGACAGTGGTGGTGGGAGGAAATGTAAACAAATGAAGCAGGCAATGAGTAAAAATCAGATAAAAGCAAACAGAAACGGTTAATAATGATTTTTCTTTTTTTTTTGGTTTCGATTACACAAAAAACCTGATCTTTATCAAGTACTAGTATTTGGACATTCCTTCACGTCAGGCAACGTGGTGACAGACATAAAACTTTAAGGCAAGGTGCAGCCTTTGTGGGAATTTTGTTCTTAGAAGAAAATAAACACATTTATATTAATTTCAAAACTACCTTTTAAAAAAAATCCCCTGATGTGGAGCCAACACAAGCCTTAGTGTTTTGCCTTTGCTGCGGGGGTGACCGTTTTACCATGAGCCAAAACGCTACATTCTGTCATCTGCCATTTTGACCAGAGATTTCACAATTTACTACCTAGAGTCGCCTGCAACAGGTTCACACCTGCAGCGAGCTCAGGTTTTCCCAAGAAATTTCTTTGAAGCAGATGTGGGCCTTCATGTGCCATAGATTTTTGCATACAACGTTAATCTGATCACATATTTTGCTTCTGAACCATCAGTGTGAAAAATATGCAAAGTTAGGATGATATAGGTTCATATGGATGTTGCAACATTGGTGTTCCTCGTCCATTAGCTGATAGATTAAAAAGGCCGTGCACCAAGATATTCTGCAATTTCTTCAAATGCTGTGGTATAACTTCCAAATATGTAAAGGCAGCGCTGTTCAGGTTTAATTGAAATGCTGAACAAGTTGAGGCAGGCTGAGTAGCTTCAGTCTGCTCTCATTTGGTCTGTTTAAAACATATTTTCAGTCATCCAGGTTGCAGCAGCGTTTTAATAGAGGAGTCCTCCATGGATCCAAAATGCTTCTTCAAAAGTGAATAAGTTGACACAAGATGGGGACGGTGGTGGCGCAGGTGTAAAGCGCACATCCCATATATGGAGGCCTTAGTATGCAACCATCACTGGTTCGAGTCCCAGCACATTGACCTTTTGCGGCATGTCTTACTCGATTTCCTGTCCGACAACTTTCAAATAAAGGCTACTAGAGCGAGGAAAAAAAAAAAATAAAAAAATAAATAAATATGATTTTTGAACCAAGAAAAAAAATGGACACATTTAGTAAATTTTGCATTTTTACATTTGTGAAGGTAGGACAGAGGATTTTTTTTTTCTCCAAAAAAAAAATCAAATACCATGTTAGCTGAAGCTAATTGTTGTTACTGAAACTTGGTAACCATGAAATGGCAGTCTTTGGTGTAGTTTTCTAACAGCAAGCTTTAAAGACAATTTTAAACTTCCTCTTTCTTTTGTCATCCCTGTTTGTGGTGTCGAGCCCACCTTTGAAGACGAAGCTGCTCCTCAGTCCTGCAACTTCCAGGGTAATTACCACCAGCAATTAGCAGACACCTGGTGGAACTGTGCAGCTATTGAGCTCATCATATGAGCTACTTCTCAGTGAAACGCTGGAAAAAAAATAAAAAAAAATAAAATGTTTTATGGGTTAAAAATGCAGCGCTGTTGTGATGACTTCCCAAAGGTGGAGTTTCAGAAAGAGCAAGAGTTTCTTAGAGACAGAGACCCAATTTAAAGGTGTTCAATTACACAGTTAAGTTGATTTTAAGTCGTATTTGATACATATGGCATTTTTACAACAACCGGAGGTAACATAGTTACTTGTTTGTGCTATAAAATTGCACTGTGGCTGGGAAACTTTTAATACAGCTCCTTTAATGAAGTCATTCTTCATTTTCATATTAAATAGAAATTGGAATGGGTGCCAAAAAGAGAGAATAGTTCAACATTGATTTTTTTCTACTCTTAACAAATAGAATCAATATAATCTTTTTTCTAAATTTGTCTGTCAGATAATTTCACTACAATAAATGATGAATTAATTTGAATGTTTTTAGCTAATCTACCAGAAATGATGTCACACACACACACACACGCACACACACACACTGCAGTTTTTAGTCAAACTTATTGTTATTCTGAGATAACTCCATACAGTTATTGTTGTTTGCGTCAAACATGCAAACACCTTTTCTTGCAAAGCAGTCTGAGGCCACTCGGCAAACCACAACATATTTTTCTGCCTCGGACCTTCACTGCCTTCCCATAAATTAGACAGAATAAATCTCATGTTACATTTATGCAGGCAGATTCCAACTCCAGCGTCTCTCTCTTTCACAACGCTTCCCATTTTTCTTGTTTACTCTGCGGTAGTAACTGAAGAAATTAATGACCCCTCATATTTCCCCTGTGAAATCTGAAGTTTCATGTTTACTTATCATCGAGGCCTAAATGAACAGGGCATCCTCCTCTCGAGCTGATCGTTTTGCTCCCATTAGCATCCCACTGTTCCTGACCACCCTCTAGCTCCAATAACCAACATCTCTCTTTGTCTTTGTCTGTTATTATTCAGAGTTATGGAGCACTTACAGTGCAATCATTAAAAAAAAAAAAAAAAGAAAAACACTCTCCTTTCCTGCAGGCATCTAATGGCTGGTTGAAAGGGTTAGTATCAGCTAGAAGGATATTGAGTTACTGCTCTTTGGTTGGATGCAATCAGGGAGAGACACATTATTATTATGTGTGCGTGAAAGTGAAGGTGTGTTTGAGTTGTCGTTTTCAATTTGCGCCGAGTAGTGAGGAGACGCTCCGAAGAGGCAGAGCTGGGAGAACAGAGAAGTGCTACAAATGTTGATATCTGTCAGTAAGAAGGACATTTTCACAGTACGAGTAAAAGTATAACAGTTACACATTTCACTGTTGTTTCAGCGAAACAACAGTGAAACATGATTTAACATATTATTATTATTCCAACATATTATTGCCATATTGTATTGGTTATTGCAGTTATAGTAATGATGTCTAAAATGTTTATGATGTTTATTTTTGATATAAAGAGCTAAGCATTAGTTTTTATACCAACGTCTCTAAATGTCATATAGAAGCATAGATGAGAGAGAGGAGTGAGGACTGAATTTGTTGCAAATGACGTTGCAATATTTATCAAAAATATGGTTATCAGATTTTTATTTTTTTTTTTAAATATCATGCAGCCCTGATGGTCCTTTAGCTTCATTCCAGAAAAGTGTATTTTTCTTCTTAGAAACGATAAGTATCTTTTCTATCAGCTGACCAATGGCGCACTAGAACAAGTGGGTCAAGGGAGGACGCTGTTCTAATATTCCAAAAGCTGGAGAAAACTCTGGCCACTTTGTAACTTTCTTTGAAGTGACATTATGAATGCTATGATGGGAAAGGCTAGGATTTTTAAGGCAAGTTTTCAAAGTCTTGGAACATCTTGAAGCCTGTAATCCGACTGTACCTCACTGTAATATGATATACCTATTTTATTTGGAAAAAACATGCAACTATTTTTAAAACTCCTGCTGAAAATGGAACAATCCTACAATTTTAGACTAGTAAAGCAGCAGAAACACTAACATAAAATATTATAACAAGTAGGAGTATAGACTTTGTCTAAATATTTTACAGGAAGCAACAAATTGAGGAAAAGTCCATCAATATAACTTTGTTTGTAGCAGTTTTAAAACTAACTTTTAAATCCTCTATATATGATAAATGACCCATCTCTGAGTGATGCTAACCTTTACAAAAATGGATGTTTTTCTAGCCCTCTTAAGTAAGAAAGTTTACAGAATGAATACCTTTCAAATAGAGTGCTGGCGGAAGGCTACAAATAAATCTGATAAGGCTTTATTACTTGAATTTTATGCTCGCAATTAGACATACAGGATAACGCCACTGCAGATTTCTTTACAGAAACTTTCCAGGAAATCAAACTTTCACCTCTCAAGTCAATCATTTAATAAGGAAGGTCTGAGTTTAACAGGAAAGCTATTTTAAGGAGCAGGTTTTTGACTGTTTTTCCTCATCTGTGTTTCTGGGCAGAATGTTTAAAGTTGAGCAAACTGCTCTTTGAATGGTAGCATGCTTAAAATATAATGAGTACTCACAACTAAAGAAAATTATGCTACTTTATGGGTTTTAATTGCATCAAGTTTTACATTTTTAGAAGTAATTTGGAAAACTGAACTTTAGTTTTTATTTGTAATAGCAAGCTCTGGCCACCAGGTGTCATGCTACACGCTTCAGTTGAGTCAGAATATGTTTACAGTATAAACATGAGAGGTCAATGGTCTCATATGAAATATGACACAAAATCACGCCTTAAAATGAACCTTTTATTGTGACACCTGTAGGATGAGCCTAATTCCTGCAGACATAACATTTAACAGACTGAATGAGTAGCTCTGTCTTAGAGAATGAAATAATGAATAGCCTCGGTTACAATCCCTAAATGCTTTTGCTTCTCGGTGTACGGTACACTTATAATTGTAATGGGTAAAGTAAACTCACACTGGAATAATCCACTCACAAAAACAGACTCCATTTGAGTGCAATAATCCACCACCATGGGGGATTTCCTGCCTTTGTTCATTATTGATAAGGAAGCAGTAGGTTAGCAGTGACTGTTTGCAAGGTCTTCCTTCACTTTTGTCTTGGTTAGTGAAGAGTAGTTCATAATTTTATAACTTTCTCCTCATTCATTATTTAGTCTCCTGGTAAAAAAATGTACCTATGCTTGAGTTTGTAATATAATCTTTAGGTTGTGTTTATGAGCAGAACACCATTAAGGATGCATTAGCCAATCAATCTATCACTATTTTGGCTTGCAAGCCCATGAGAAACCACATATTATTTGACGCACACTGTTTTGAGTTTGGTATGAGTCAGCTCAGTTGTTTGGTTTTTTCTTCATAGAAGCTACACCTGGCCTGGTGTTTTATTTAGCTGTGCCACCTACCTGGACGGGGCTACAGCTGAGCTACTACCTTTAATAATCTATTGTTCTCTTTCTGTGGATGATGATTTATCCGGTATTCTTTTAACGTCAATGGGATTTTTTTTCTTCTGATGAAATAAAAGCTATTAAATGATCAATGTATCTGGCCTGGGTTTAAAGGTGTCTCTCTCTTAGACATTGCAACAGGATGAGCCCAAGACATAACCATCAACCTAAACCAGGGGTCACCAACTCCAGTCCTCAAGGGCTACCATCCTGCAACTTTTAGGGCTACCACCTCTGCTCCAAAATGTCTGAATTCCCTCACCAGCATTCATTCCTCTCTGCAATAGGCTGGAAACGAGCAGTTTATTTGATCCAGGTGTGTTTGAGCAGAGATGCATCTAAAAGTTACAGGATGGTAGCCCTTGAGGACTGGAGTTGGTGACACCTGACCTAAACTGTCTGCTAAAAAGCAGCCAAGTAGCACAGAATACCTCCGGAGGAGCTGCAGAGACAACACAGCTTACATGAAAGAGTCATTTGATAGGAAAATTATATTGAACTCCACAAAGTGGAAGAGCAGTTTGAAGAAAACCATTGTTTGCCAGGGACCTCATAGGGGACAGAACAGGAAAGAAGATGTTACGGTCACATGAGACAAAAAATGTAACAAAGAACAAAAATCCTACCCAGAGTGAGACATGGTAGCAGAAATTGAATGTTGTGGGAGTATTTTTTCTTCAGGAGGGAGAGGGTCGCTGGTCAGAGTTGATGAGAGGGTGGTTGGGGTTAAATACCTGATAAAAAACCTGTGGCTGTGAAAATACATGAAACTGGAGTGGAGCTGTATATCTTAGCAGGACAACTACCTTAAACACAGCCAGTGCTGCGATAAAAAGGTTCAGATCAATGCACTTTTGTGTGCGAGAGTGGCATGTTCAAAGTTCAGACCCACATAAAATTAAGAATTTATGGCATTGGTGGAAACTGAGGCTCATAGACACTCTTCATCTAGTTTGATTGAGCTAGGTTCATCCTAGTAACATCATTTCTCCATGAATATTTGTGCAAGGTACACTGAAGTAGCATTGCTAGGTTTCTGTCAGTTGAAAGTGGAAATCAGTATAGAACTGACTGAATGTTAATTGGGTTAATTTTATGGATTTAACATAAATTGAGAGATTTGATAGTGTACAAGACGATTTCCAGTTGGATATAGCATTCATCTATGCCCTGTCTTCTTTTTTTTCTCCCATCCCCCAACAGTTGTCTTTGAGCTGTCAGCTAGTTGTGTGTAATGTAGAGTGAGAGGAAACAATTACAAGTTTTTGACTTTTACAAAAAAAAAAAAAGGTTTACTGTTGTGAAGACGTTGGCCAATTATTCGGCATATGTGGGATCCATCTTAAGGTGCAGTTGGATACAATAGAATTGTCTTTATTTTATTTATTTTTTGTTACTAAAACACTTAAAAAAACATTAAGATTATCTTTTATACCATACAAATACATTAAGAAATCTGTCTGTTAAATGTAAATGTTTAAATGATAGTGGAATAATATATGTGTAGTTGCAGAGCATATATATATATATAT
>NW_006799946.1:3612269-3622680 GCF_000485575.1 Poecilia formosa
CTAACTGTAAAAATTGTTCAGATATTTGGCCCATGCCTGTTATTGGGTTTATATTAAATCTATTTCTTAGATTTTCCTTTTTTTTTTTTTACTTTTTCAAGAGGTCTGTAAGAGGCACACAGACACAAACAACCTGTAGATGAGCTGGCAATGATTGCTATTAATACTCAAGCCCCCATGCTGTAGCTTGTTGCTGCTGTGATCTCACTTGTTGGAGCGTGTGGGAGGCGACCACAGGTAGAGAAGCGAACTGGACGAGAAAAAAGGAGAGGGGGAACAGAGGCGAAGGGAAAGAGCCAGAATGTGCATCTCTCCATCGCTTCAGCCTCTGAGCCTCGCTGGCTCCTCTCCTCATGCTCGGAGTGGGTTTGTGTGTGAAAGTGGGTGTGAGCGGCTGAGCGAGTTGTTCTCTGCGCGCTTCCAGAGTGGCCGCCACTCCACCCGTCCACTCATTCATGTTGGATTAACAAAAACAGCCTTTTTGGACCTGACGCACACAGCTGTTCGGGCTTCTCACAGCTGCCGGTATGAGTGAGGAAGCTAAAGAGAAATCCACAGGGAAGTCGGCTCACCGCAAGAAGAAGGGAAAGAAGGTAAAAGACGCTCAGAGCTTTTATAAACAGCACGGAGTCACTGCTGGGGTTAAAACAGAAATCATCATAGTAAGTCAGAGAATGGACAGCAGGACAAAAGACGTTTTAAAATGGTTGGTTTTTAAGCCTTTTGTTCTCGGGAGATGAATTTTCTCCACCTTGTTGATGAGTGGCAGCTCTTGCTTTTGTTGCTAAGAGACTTCAGTGAGTGATTTGATGACATGATAATTTGATGTGCCTTATCTTAGCAAAACCATTTTAGTTTTTTTTTTTTTTAGTTTTTAAGTATTTTTTGTGTGCCGGGTGGCTTCAGTTGATTATTGAGGTAGACAGGAAAGAAGTGAATATTTTTTTTTTTTCTGATTTGTTGAATATTAAAATCATCTTGTGTATTAAACCATCCTAATCTGTGGTCATTGAACACCTATTAATGTCGATGTGTGAACAGATAATGAAAGAATAAAGGTAGGAAGGAGGATATTTGAGGATCAGATGAGTCAGGATGAAGGAACAATGACGAGGACTGAAAGGAGGGATAGCGGTGGGATTGGTGGTGATGGAGGACTGAAGATCATAAAGCAGGACAGGATGTAAAAAAAAGAGAAGAGAGAGGTGAGGTCACAAGTGTCAGTTTTTCTTTTTCTGTGTTCTGTGACGTCTGTGCCATGAGCTCATTCAGATTGGTCCAGTACAGCATCGATTAGATTAGACGCAAACACTTAAAATGCCTTCTCACCACCTGCTTAGCAAAGACATTTGGATTTATAGGCTCACTTATAGGCAGGTTGAATATCTGAGTGTCTGTGCGGCTTTTACCATCGATGCAACCTAAGAGAAGTGTCATTTTCTGGTCTTATTACAGAGGTCTTTGTCATGGAACACCTAAAAGTATTTCTTTTAGTAGCAGAAAGCAACTGGTTTATTTTTAAACATTGCAATGATTCTGTTATATACACTTTTTTTATTATTTTTTTTTACAGAGAACAAATGTTTTGATATTGCTTTAGTGTTACCTACCAATCAGAGGTTCTGTGGCCAGCTTCTGTTACCAATTTTGAAGTTTTCTGTTTTATAGCCATTGTATGTCAGGAATGACACCTTGTGTACAGCAAGTTGGGCGGCAGAATTTGTTTGAGGTTCTGTCCCTTTCCTCAATGGCGAGTAGGGAAAACAGACAGTAACTTTGCTTGGAAACTAAAATAGAGCCGTGATCAGTGCCATAAATCTTACTTTTATAATGCTGCGGTCATAAAAACGTCTCTCTGATAGATGCAGCTAATAACCTGCTTGGTGATTACCACAAAACAACAATTCCACAGTGTAAAACTCCTTTATTTAACTCAAGATGATTTTACAGTTTTTAATGTCGTATCTATGTACGTGAACATGATGATGGCATAAGTTTCTGTGAACATTTTCTGACTCTTTATAGCGGGTTTATTTAAATATTGAAATTAAAGCAACACATTTTTGCCATTTGCAAGCAAAAGGTGTGTATATGGTTGTGGCTAATAAAGTTAAAATATTTCTTATTTTTTGCCTTGTAAAGTGTGCAGTCTTTTAACACAGGTTTTTGCTGTAGACATGCTGGCTAAGCACCACCTAGTCTATGGGATCCAGTTTTATGTAAAGTCAGCTGTTCTTGGTTATTACCCTGCAGATATTCTCTATAGTCTTCTTTATTTTGCTGTGTAACAAGTTACTCTTTTTTCTCTGCGTGGATAATGAAGGTAACCTTTACTGAGCAAGATTTACTTTGTCTTTTGATGTTGCTATAGTATGTTCATGTTGAGGAGCCCTTTCAGTACTTGTTTTGTTGCTGTGTAACAAAGGTTCATTTTGTGTACTGGTAATGAGAATAAGAAAAAAAAGGATAAAAGGAAAATGAATCTTTAGAGAAATTACCAGGAAAAAAAAAAAGATTTAAAATGGTTATGGAGCAAGAGAGTGGGAGGTGGGCCTGGAGAATGAGGTAAAAATGATGAAGAGCATTTTTATTTTCTGTTTTGATTAACATTATCATAATCAATCTGCTTTAGATTACTGCATGAGGAATTTTATCAGCCTCTTGAATTAAACCAATTATCCTAATTGCCTTCTAAAAACTAATATGAGCAATGATTTTTTTTCTTAACATGGAGCTTGCTTTTTGTTTAAATTAAATAAAGGGATGAAGAGGTTTTGTATATTTTTCGAAAATATGATTTATCTATGCAACATCACTCATTATAGTAATAATCAAAGTGATGTCTATTTTTGATGACAAATTACACAACGAAACAAAAAAAAAAAGAAGCTGAAAACTAATTTGGTTAGTTAAAATGCTGCATACTGTACATCTCCTTAGAATTTGGTAAAATTTTGGTAGAATTGCCTTAAACTTTACTGCAATTTTTTTTTTGCTCAAATTTCTGCCCAATCCTACCAAGAGAACTGTTGCAACTTAGTCAGATTTGAATCCGCCTTTCTTCCACACACCTTTTTAGCTAGACTGAATGTGACATTTTTCATTGAGAGCTGCACCCATTTCTGCTAAATTTTAATTTTTTGGCTGATGCATTGAGATGTTGCTTCAAAACTTCCACATAGTCCATCCTCAGGACGTCACTTATTTGTGAAGTGCACCAGTCCTTTCTGCAACAACACATTGTGGTGCTGCCTTGTCTATATTTTCTAGATGGGATGGTGTTCTCAGGCCTGTAAGCTTTATTCTTTTTCTTTCAACGTCACAGTGGTCTCTCGAAATTCACCTTCATCGTAGCATAAGCCACGCCTCCGACAACTAAGGTCGTTGAGTGCATTTGCAAATCGTAATCTAAGTTTTATGTTTCTTTTGGAGTAATGTCTTCTTCCACTCAAAAACGCTCAAAAAAGTTAAGATATAATTAAATTAAATAAAAAAAGATATAATTAATTCTGTTAATCCTGACTGACCTGACCAGAAACAGTTGGTCTGATTTCATGTAATACAGTGAGAAAAACATTGTCTAAACTTCTGGTTTCAACTGAAGATCCAAAGAAAACATTTTTTGATTATAAGAGCTTAGCGAAGCTAATAATCATATCTAGGATCAAATGTTACTTTTACCAGATCTAATGTTGTGGCATGAGCATTCTGGAAACCTTGGTGGAAGTAACTGCACAAGTATGAAAGATCATATCAGGGTTTTTTTTTAATGCATCTCAGATCCCAATATAAAATGTAATAGCTTTCTCACTTAGGACACTGGAGTCATCCCTCTAGTAGTAGAGGCCAAAACAATGCTTTGAGTATCTTGATTTGTAAAATTTCCCACATGCAGGAAAACTTAGAGCATGCCACAGTTTTAGGAGGAAGTGTGGGGAACAGAAGTAAGAAGGAGGAATGTAATGACAAACTGGAGGGACAGGAGTTCAGATAAAAAAGCTCACGATTCTGATGCAAGCTGCAGCCTTGACTGATGAGAGATGACTGTTGTGTTGCTGTGATTCTGCGGAGAAGAGACAGTTGGCGGTGATGTGAGAGAAAAGGAGAGGCTGAAGAAAAACAGATAAAAAAAGACAAATACAGATTTTATTTACGGCAAAGAACAAAAAAATGAACAGGCCTGTTTTAGGAAATAAGCGTTAGGCCAGATAAAGACATGGATAGGCAGGAAAAGGGAGGAAGGCTATTAAAAGGATAAAAAAACAAGATGAAGACGAGGAAGATGTAAAGCCATGTGTAAAAACAAAAAAAGGGTGAGGGGGGGAGGAGAGTGTTTTGCTTTTGCAAGAATTGCCTTCAGTGTTCTACTTGTTGCTAGGGACACATGTGAAAACGGTGTGGGTAACATGCTGAATGAGTAATCTGGGAAGATCCAAGGACTATCACACACCATTAAAGCGGCAAAGTGAGGGCTGGGTTGTGGGAGTTAAAGGTGAGAATTATACAAGCAGCAGAGATGCTTAGTGAGAGACGACCAAGATAAAGCCTATTAGCAAATTGTTGTCTGAGTTTAGAGGAGATTAATATATGCATTTTACTATTTCAACTACTACTGATTTCTCAGTAACAACAGCTTTTCAGTTTACATTTATGGTCATTTTAAGTTGTCCAAGAGTAGATCTGTTGCTTTGTGCTCTGAGTGATGTCATGCTTTATCATTCCTTTTACATTGCCAAGATAGTTGAACTTGTTCTTGTCAGTTTCTTCATTGTTTATTTTGCAGTAGTTGAACACTGAACAAATTAAAGCTGTGTTGGTTTTACATGTTTGGCCAAGCATGTGAAGTTATTAGTATACTTAAAAGTGCTACACTGCTGCAGAGTTAGCAAATAAATTTGTAATTCAGTACATTTGTGTTTGTGTTTTTTTTTTTTTTTGTTTTTTGTTTTTTTTTAAAGAAACGTTTTAAGTTAAGTCACCACAGTTTTTCTGTATAGGATCGGTATTGGTCGATACTGAACCTCACATATCTGTATCGATATCATTTTATTCTATATTTTTAAATCTTACTTTTTTATCATATCTGAGGATTTTAGTTGCATGTTTGAGTGATTTTGTAAGGTAATTTTCTCTTGCTTGTAGAGAAGACTGTCAATAGTAAGACTCATGTCATGTTTTGATGAGTTATTACCGAATATAAAAGGGACACAAGTAAGGTACTTTTTATTTTTGACACCTAAAATCATAACAGATCTTAAACCTAAGATAAAAATGGTTCAGTTTAGTTGTTTAAAGATTAGACAGAAGTCCACAGGCCGGACTTCTGTCTAAAAGTAAGCACTGTTGCTTACTTTTTGCAAAACAGCAATGCTACAAACTTCTCCATCATGCAGCCCTGGAAGATGTGTATAATCCACACTTAGGTTTCTTATATTTAGTATTTTATATCAAGCTTGTTTCTCAAAAATGAAGTCCTACCAAGAGTGAAACAAATCAGATTTTTTCTTCTTAGAGTAACCTGTCCAATTCACCCGGGAAATACAAGTGCTTTGTTTTGTTTTAAGCCCTGCGACTGTGACAGAAATGGAAGTCAAGGAAGGGGGTGTGAGTTTAACACGAGGGATCCAAGAGCTTAGTAGATGTGTTAATGGATGTAACTATGACAACCAAAGACCCACTGGGAGAGGAAGGAAGTCATAGAAAAAGCATAGAGAGGTGGGAAGTTAGTCATCAGGTAGAGAGAAGAGCCAGCTTTACATTAAATAGCAACTGGGTTTACAGTACAAATTTACTTTACATTAGGTTCAACAGTGGTCTCTGACTAAACTGCATGAACTCAAGGCTTCAAACTGATATGAGCTGCCGTACTGCAGCTTCATCATATACACATACAACTTGGTATGCAGTTTTGCATTTCTTCAGTGTAACTTTAGGCCCGTCTGTCTGAAATGTGTAACTAAAGACAGAAGGAAGGCGTGAACGACGTCTTGCTAGAAATACCTCAGCGGCGTGTTGGATGGGAGATGCCAAATGCTGTCTAAGCCGATCATTGAAAACTAATTTGCTGTATAAATACTTTTCACTAGACTTAATTGTGGAACTTGGTAAAAAAAAAAAAAAAAAAAATGCTAATTGATGCATAGACATGGTAGAAAAAGTCTACATACCCCAGTTGAAGTGGCAAGTTTTTGGATGTAAAAAAAGATGCTATAATAAATCATTTCAGTTTTCTTTTTAATTGAATGTGATATATCTTGCAATTAACTAAAACAATCTGTCTGGATAAAGAAGTAAAACAATACATATAGCGGTCCTTATTGGATTCTCTCGACAGTTCCTTATTTTCATAATTTCCTCATGCCATGATTTTATAATGAATGAATTTATATGTTGCAATCAAGCACCTAGACATGCAAACTGCTTTTACCAACATTTGTGAAGGAATGTGTCAACCTCAGAAGGTCACTGAATCCCAGCATGGTGCTGTGATAGGATGCTACCTATCCACTGAGTCCATATATGCTTCACTAATAAATATTCTATAGTCAAATGTTAGGTTGGTCATGTGACCTTCTGATGTTTGAGAACTATGTGAGGAGAGCTTGGGTTTCTATATCACCAAGTGCGATGCAAAGCGCTGAATGTAGTGTAACTCGAGCTGCCACTGGACTCTAGAACGGCTAAGGCGTGTCCAGCTAGTTATGTCTGGTATTCCAATGAACAATTTTTGTTACTTCAGCCTGCCAATGTATTTTAGACAATTTTATGCTCCCAAATATGTGGGACAGTTTGGGCTTGTCCACTTTCTCTTCCAGCATAATTTCATATCAGAGAGTAGAGAGTGTCATGATCCGTGTTCCTGTATATTTATTTTGAAGGGTTTTCTGTGTTCAGTTTCTGTCTCTGCGTCTTCACCGTTGATTGTTTCCCAGGTGTGTCTAGTTACCTGATTACCCTCCCTGTGTATTTAAGTCCTTGTCTCTTGTTGGGTCCTTGTCAAATGTACGTCGTATGTCATTTGTCTGCCTGCCATCACAGTAGAACTGTAAAGTCCTGTGTTGGTTTAGCTCTCTTTTTCAGTCCTTAGTTTTTCAGTTGCTACCGGTAATTAGCTGTGTGCTAACCCAGCCATCCGAGCTTCCCGTGTCCGCTGCTGACGAGCAGCCGCCAGTGTTTCCCTAGCCCTCCAGCCGGCCCCCCCTGCCGGACCTCCAGAGCCTCCAGCCGGGCCTCTGCTTCCTGCGGCGGCGGCAACCGCCGGACCCGCCTCCTTGCCTCCTGGTTCTTCGCTCACCCTGGTTGGGTAGTTTTTTGTTTGGACTGGGTTTTTTCTTTTGTTTTGTTTTTGTTTTCTGGACTCAGTCCTTAGTTTTTCAGTTGCTACCAGTAATTAGCTGTGTGCTAACTCTCTGCCATGCTGCCTGTTCTGGACTGTTGAGCTTTCTTCATTAAACTCATCTTCATCCGAGTCTCCGCGTTCAATCTCACCACCTCAACCACACCACATGACAGAGAGAGGCTAATAAAGGCGTGGATGGATTGAGTTTGCCGTGAAGCAGCTCGACCACTTTATTTAATAAAATCAAATGCAGTGATTTTGTTAGTGAGAACTGCTAACTCGGCACTTTTTCAGTAAGCAAGGGTTGGCTCACATCTTGTTAAACCCCATGAATTAATAGCAGGATGTCACCAAGTGTTCATGTCAGACAAACAAGTGACTGTTAAATATTTGAAATTAAGAACATTTGAGATCAACTGTATCTGCTGGGTTAGCAGCGAAGTAACAAACATTCAGGTTTTGTAATTTTTTAAGATGAAAGCTTCATTATCAATAGATTTGCAGCCTTATGGTGTATACCCGCATACTTTCTTTACTGCACTGATCCTGAAATGATCTGCTCTACAGCGTTGCCTCTTAGTCCGATCCGCTGAGGCGAGCAGCACATGCATGCTCAGTCAGTGTTTTTGTGTTGCTTTATTCAGAGAAGTGGACTTTCCTTATGTAACAAGACTGCCCACGTTCATCATACTCAGCCCACACCCTCTCTAATGTCAATACAGTCGATGCTTTCAACAAGAATGAAGTGTTTGCTCCAGAACAGAGGCAATCTGATTAATCCAAACCCTTTTTTGAAATTATTTTAATCATTTTGATTACAGCTGATCTTTCACTTTCAATATATGAGCACAAGACGGAAAGAAACATTTGAGTTTTAAATTAAGTACTTTGCATTTGAAATGTATTTAATAATTTAAAAAAAAACAATTTGACTATTTAAGTAATAAATATATAAGGGAATCTGTCATATGCAAATTTTGCATACTTAATATTAGATTTATAATATTCTATTTGATTAACAATGGGGTGTATTTTCTTTGAACTTAAATAAACTGCTGATTTAAATTCAGTTTGGTTCAGTTAATTTGAGGGTTAAGTGCCTTTAAGAGAAAAAAAATCTAAGTCTGAAAATGTTACTTTAATCTTTTTTATTATGATTTTTAAAGATAATTATATTTTGCAATTTTCATTTAATTTTCTACTTTTAGTTGTTTATATATTTTTCACTTTCCTTTCCTATATATATTTTGTTCCTCTCTGCCTCCTTGTTTCATGTTCATTCATCTTGACAATGATGCCTTTATCTAGCCTTGAAGTATCCATCACTAATATGAATTCAAATCACTTGAGTTCAGTTCACTTTAACTTGCTTTGATTCAGTTGAGTAAATTGTTAGTTCATCTTAATTCAACAAAATTATTTCATATTCAATTCATTAAAACTTTACTAATCTGAAGTAACAGAATACATTATAGGAGCTTTTTATGCTGTAATTATGTCTTACAAGAGTGACTACAGAAAAGTATGGCCAGGGGCAGTAATGATCTCCTGTCGGGGTCAAAGGCAACTATATGTTGTTCTCTATTCAGCCTTGGTGTTACCTTTGGAAATCCACCTGACCTGACTTATCCACAACTGAATCGGATGCTTTAAAATCTGCAAGCTAATCGCAATCCTAAGATTCTACAAATATCTTCACACTGAATGTGGCCAACCTGTTCTTTGTTTACAGTCTACTCACTGTGGAAATCGTGTATTTATTTATTTTCATAATGAATAAGCCACTGTTAATAGAACTGTCTGAAGTATTGTTCAGACATGCATACTGATCAGTCCAAAGGCAAATTACTGTCTGTGTTGTAAAGACAAAAGGCATACTTGATGGGAAATCATGCATACCTGGTATGCATCACAGCATATTCTGATGGCTGAACCGTAGAGGTGCAAGCAAAATAACAGAGTTGGCCTGCAGTTGAACCACAAGACATTTAGGATCCAACATCCTAGTGGCAAGGGAGTTGTGCAAGAGGGGAAGGAATCTTGGGCAGGTTACTAAATACCACGGTGTAATCCCAGTAGGAATGCCCGGTGCACAACGTTTCAGGAGCTGGCTACACCTCGTGCGCAGATCACGATTCCTGTTGAGGCAGACATTACCAGAGACACCCGATCAGTCCTTAAACACCAAGCGACTTGTGGAGTTTGGCCAGGTTCTTCTGCTGGGGTTGAGTTGCAGGTTCTTTTCTAAAGCAGGATGTCTGTGGCCGCAGACCGTAACTTTAAACCGATCAGATGTCCATTGAAAAATTCTCCTGGCTTGCTTAGAAAGTCGGCAATGTTACCCTCCAGTCACACCCTTGGCAAGTTGTAAACTATGTAGTCGCACCAAAGTGACTGCATTTAAGAGGAAGGCTTTTTGTCTGTGGATGATTATTGGTGCTTTCCAACATATTCAGGAAAATATAATTACCCGACTCTTGTGTGTCCTGCTGCAGATTTTGTTTCTTTCAATGAGAATGCATTCATGTGTTTTGTCTCCTAAAATAATTTAACCAAGCAGTATGTTTGGTTTTGTTATTTAGAAACGGGTAATTCTTCTTTTATTTTTAGCACAGATGCATTTCATTTGGACTTTTCCGTTAGACAACCCTCTGAATAAATTGATCCATAGCCTTTCAGCAAACTCCAATGTCCAATCAGTTGTTCGACACAGACTTTTACAACGGATGCAATACGATAAGGTAATACTTAAACATTTAAACCATTCAATGTGGTAAAACACAAACTATTATAATTTTAAAATGATCTCATTATAGAAACGCCAAACATGAGTAAATGTTATTTTCTACTTTTCTACTGTCAGACTTTCAGACCTGACGGTAGAAAGCAAAACAAATGGACTTTTTTGTAAAAAAGTAAATGAACACATGTGCCTCCTTTTAACTTAGATGTTGTGAATTTATCTATCAGCCACCATCAAAACCGTCTTCGTCTGGGCTTTTCCAAACGGCTCCAGTCCTCGAGGGCCGCTGTCCTGCAGTTTTTAGATGTGCCACAGGTACAAAACACTGG